>NW_015386852.1:77894-167204 GCF_001527695.2 Protobothrops mucrosquamatus | reverse complement strand
ATATATATATATATATATATATATATATATATATATATATATATATATATATATATATATATATATATATATATATATATATATATATATATATATATACCGTATATGGTGGAATATTAGAAAAAATTAGAAAATAGCATATCTGAAAGGGGGTGCACAAAAGTGTATAAAACAAAATCGTGCCCCATGAAATAGTATGTTGTTTTAAATGAAAAATTGAAGGATTAAATCCAATTTAAAAATTTTGTGGTAGCCATATTCCTCAAGGGCCACTGTCCTAATACACAGAGGGCTCAGGGAGAAAGACATATGCCATTTCTAAATTTAAAATAGAATATATTCTGATCTGGGATAATCTAACCTGCACTTTGCATTTTGAGACAAGTGGTTCCCTCTTGTTCACAGGGAGTCCTCAACTTAGAACCATAACGGACTCAGGAATTTCCACCATAAGTCATGATGGTCCTAAACTGAGGTACCTAAATGACCAAACCCAATTCTATTACTTTTTTTATGGTGGTTATTCTCATGGCAGTTGGCAAGTTTCGCATTGGCCATTAGGCAAACTCTCTGGCTAAATGAATCAATGTATTCCTATAGACATTTTTTTGCCAGAAACCAGCCCAAAAGACTGGAAACCAGCAAAAAAAAAACTTCACAAATCACAATCCCATGTCTATGGAATGCTAAAATCAGCCATAAGGGTGAGCCAGTTGCCAAGCACCTGAAATGTAGTCATGTGACTGTGGGACACATCAGAAGTCCAGAACCAGGTCATAGGAAGCTTGGGGGGGGGGGTTGTTCCACTGTAATTTCAAGTGGTCACTAAGTGACTAGTTGTAAGTTGAGGACTACCCGTAATGTGAACCATCAAGAATGTCCTGCATAATTCAATAAGGGCACAACTTTTACCCCCAAATAATTATTTGCAAATGGGGCTTATATGACTTTCACTGCTAAGAATAAAAGCAGCTTTGAAACCAAATCAATCAGCGAAAGATACCGATGGTTGTGCATTTGGTTATTGCAATGTTTTTTTTAACCCTGGCAACTTTAAGGTTGTGGACTTCAACTCCCAGAATTCCCTGGATGGATGAATAGAAATAGAGATAGAGATAGAGATAGAGATAGAGATAGAGATAGAGATAGAGATAGAGATAGAGATAGAGATAGAGATAGAGATAGAGATAGATAGATAGATAGATAGATAGATAGATAGATAGATAGATAGATAGATAGATAGATAGATAGATAGATAGAGAAAGAAAGAAAGAAAGAAAGGAGGAAGGAAGGAAGGAAGGAAAGAAAGAAAGAAAGAAAGAAAGAAAGAAAGAAAGAAAGAAAGAAAGAAAGAAAGAAAGAAAGAAAGAAAGAAAGAAAGAAAGAAAGAATGAATCAGCTGGAGCCAGAAACTCCTAGTTAACTAGTCAAATACTCCTGGGTCTTCTTTTTCTGTCTTTTTGGAGAATTGTCTTAAATTCAGAGTTATACTCTTTCTGGGAAAACGCAGTATGTACAATTGAGGAGTTCTTGAGGAGTCCCCTCATTTTAACCCTGAGCTACAAATATTCTCCTTTATTGGCAGTATGTAGAATTATCAATCAGGATTTGAGCAGCTACCGTAAAAGCATTATAGCTCAGCATCCCAAACCAAAAAAGGAAACTGCACCAGAATAGATTCTTCTCGTCAGTCCTTCTGCTGGCTCAAGGATTTCATCAGCTTTCCTGCCAACTGGAATGTCTTGGCAGGAGGACCTTACATGCAGCCGGGCTCCAGAGTTATGCATTAGTTTTTCCAAACCTGGCTGAGAATTCTGGAAACTACAGAACCTATTTTCTGGAAAGCACCAGGCTGGGGAAGGCTGATGTCTAGGTTTACCTGCCAGTAAATAATACTGAACACAATGGAATGTGTGGTCCAAAAGCTTAAGAGTGCTCAACAATATATTGAATTGCACTTGGTTTGCCTGAAAGAATCCCTGCAACTTCAAGATAGAAAACCTTTCCTTACGGAGGCATTTCTGATGTACGAGTGTTCAGTTGTGGAATCCCACAACTCTAGCTACGGTGGTACGGTACCTGTCAGAGAAACAGAGGCTGCATCCTTAGACCTAGCTCTGCACTCCTTCTTCGTCAGAGCATTACTAACTTAGAAACATGCAATTGTACACTTTGTCCAGAAAATCCAAGACAAACGTTTAAGTCATGGTGATATTAATCAACACACACCCTTATCTCAGTGTATCTCTTGGGCTTTCTCCATTTCTTAATCTTCAAGACTGCTGCTACAGAACCTTTTTGGAACAGCTCTTTGAAATGCTGAGAGCATGCTGTGGTCAGTCTTATAAAATGTCTGAAAATAGCTGTTATGGAGAGTATCATAGACACAAAGACAGTATTTTCCCTCGTGCCGTCACTCTGCTGAACACCTAATTACTAAGTACTGTCTTATGTGTGCAGACATTTAGCCATGTGGTAGGACTGTATTACTATTCTCCTTATCTTTTCTGCTACCTTCTCCTATTGGTATCTTATGATTATGACTCTACTACTTTGTTGTTTGTATGTACACTGAGAGTTTATGCACTGGAGACAAATTCCTTGTGTGTTCAATTACACTTGGCCAATAATTCTATTCTATTCTATTCTATTCTATTCTATTCTATTCTATTCTATTCTATTCTATTCTATTCTACTCTACTCTATTCTATCCTATCCCATCCCATCCCATCCCATTCTTATTTCTATTCTATCTCTACCCCACCACACCCCACAGTACCCTACTCTACCGTACTCCACTCCACTCTACTCCTTACCAGAAAGCAAGGTTCCTGAAACAAAACTTAAGATATTAGATTAGGACCAGTGAGACTCAGGTTTAAGACTGTCCTCAGCCATTGTGTGATTTTGGCCCAGCCACATGCGCTCAATCCAACAAAATTACAAAATTATTGTTGGGAAAAAGAGAATACAGAACATTCTGTATGTCTTGAGCTCCTGGAAGAAAAATATACATTACATAAGCTCTTGAGATTTCTTCTAATGCTCCCTCCCAACTTAAGGATGCTTTTTATTGCTCTCCCCTACATGATACAAGCCACCATTAACATGTCCTTGAAAATAGAATTCTATTTATGATTAATCTAAACGCCACTCTGAATCTTATGGTTCCATTCAGACATTTCTAATTTAAATGACATCTGGGGGACAAAAGAACCACACAAATCCATCCCTTACCTTAACAAGACAGGCAGCTTCTTTCCATTTTATCTTTAATTTCATTTTGCTGGCACCTTAACTTCTATAGCCTTGCGGCAACAAAACATTATTTTTGGCAATTTGGACCCCATTTCTTTTCACATCTCAAATGACCTAGATAAAATAGTGAGAATCATGTTTATATGGCAGCAGTTACCACTTTTTTCTCGTCCAAATGCTGTAGAATAACACAGCACCCTACAATATTTGGGGGTTCCAAAAATGGCTGTCCAGATATACAGTATAAAAATAGGAGCCACGGTTGCTGTGAAAGGACGTTTTTGCCATGAAGTGCTGCTGCTGAGAAATTAAGTAAGACAAAATTGAGCCAACATCTACAAAGTCGGAGCAGAAGATTCCACAGGCAGAGACAGACGGGCTCAGGAGCCAGAACAAGTGAAATTGGAACAATTCATAGCAATTTTGTCTCTAACCGTATTTCAACAAGTTTCTTCTCAGCCACATCACCTGCAACAGCCAGGAATCAGCTTTCCATCTGTTTGGACTCTTTTGTGCTACAGTCATAAACACATTACATGTTTCTTCATTCACTGGCAATTTTGTTTTGTTTTCTTTTTTAAAAAATTTAAATATATATATATATATATTCTAAAAGGACAAGGGGAAAATGAGATGTTCTGAAATCTGTAATAATGGTATTTTTGGCAGACTCTCCTCTCTTTCATGAGAAAAGAGCTTCAGACAGCCAAGCCCTATTCCACTAAGCCTAGATGCACCTGGAGAATTCCCCAAGTTATACAACCCTCTTAAGGGACCTAGGGAATCAACTCTCCATTAGGAACAACCACAACAAAGGTAAGATTAAAGATACAGATGCAGAGTGAGAAATGACGAGCCTGTCTGCTTGAAATTGTAACTCATAGAAAACATCACTGGAAAAGCAGATGGCTTTCCTCTTTCCTTCACATTCTACATTTCCATTCTCGCCACCAGAATGCAATTAATCAATTTATTCTGATCCCTCGTCAACCAAGCTTTGGCACAAGCATCTGGGTTTCCATGAAAGAGGTACCATAATACATGAGGCAGTAGAGCAGTTCAGGTTGGATAGACCTCCAGAAAGTGGAAGGGGATGAAGGCCCAGTGTCCATAGCACTGTGCCACGTAGCCTTGTTATCCTTTCAGAAAGGACATCGCATAGCCCAGCATTCTTCCACCTTAGTTTTAAAAACACTTTGTCCTCAGGAAAAGGATCTGAACACGGTTACAGATGACTTGTTGTATTACTTTTAAGTAAAAATACCCTATGCTTTTTTTAAGGAAAAAGGGACGCTTATCTCAAGTCAGTGTGCACATTTCATTTTTGTTCAGGAGCCATCAGCATGAAGGTGCTTAGTCAGGCTATTATTTTCACTAGCAATTGTTAGTTTTTTCTTGCTTATTTTAGCTCTGAGGAGTCAAATGTGTAGCAGAGTTGTACATCATGGAACAATAAATTGTTTGGAAGGAGAGTCGTTCATTGCATCTTTCACTGAAATCACAGATATGGTCATTTGAAGTAGGGTATAGGACAAGATGGAAAGACCTGCACATGGATTATTAGAGAACAAACAAAAGTATACAATATCTTCAAGAGAGTAAAAGAATTGAAATGGAAATGGGATGGTCACAGAGCAAGAAGAACTGGTGGCAGGTGGACCAAGGCAGTCATAGAATGGATCCCACTTGATAAAAAGCGTCCACAAAAGAGACCTAAAACAAGATGGATCGATGACATCAGCAAGTATTGCAGTCCCAACTGGCAAAAGAAAGCTCAGGATCGTATAGGTTGGAAACATGCAGAAGAGGCCTTCATCCTGCATTGGATAGACAATGGCTAAGATGATGATGATGATGATGATGATGATGATGATGATGATGATGATGATGATGATGAAGAAGAAGAAGAAGAAGAAAGTAGGGCAGGTTATAAGACCATTAATAGATGATCTAAAGTCCAGGATCTAGCAATATCATTGAAACTAATATGTTCCAAGCTAAGATGGCAGGCAAGGCAAACAACTTACCAAGTGTGAATGAAAAGTTTGAACAGATATTTCTTTGGTGAAATTACAGCCAGAGGAATCTCTGCTGTCTTTGAAGATTTGTTGTACAGATTAATTTTGGGTGGGAGATTTCTGATGTGAGAATTTACCTTCTCACTGAGAAAAGCAAAGTCAACACCACTCTTGGCATAGCTGAAATTCTCTTTGACATTAGTAAAAATAGGACTCAATCCACACACAGACAGCACAACCAGGCCCTATAATAAAGTAGGATTGATGGGCTCTCAACAATACTGTAGCTTACTGATGATTCACAGCAAAGCAATCTAAATGGGAAGCCATCTACTAATGACTAAATAGACTTCAAAGTTTTCTTGGCTTTCAGAAAGCCCTCCCAAAATAATTTCATGGAAATTATGTATAATTAAATGGTGATGCAATTGAGATCCACGTCCTTCAGTTTAACTTCCTATAAAAAAAAAAGTATCTGGCAAATAGTCCTGCTTTTTGGAAACAATATGGGTTTTATCTGATATAAGCCATGGTCAATAATTGCAGTAATTTGTAAAGCATTCTGCACAGCACCTGCTACTGCCAAAAGATGAACAAACAAGAATTTTGGCCCTCACAATGATTATCTCAAAACCCCTCCTTTGGAAACGAATCCAGTGGCCAAACAGCGGGATATTTTCAAAATATCAAAACTGTCCCAAGTGTTTACGAGTTTGTGGATTTTTGCTTTTAAATGGAGCACATAGTGTAAGCAACAACTGGAGGTCAAGGTCTGGAAGACTCCTTCCTTCCGTGATAGAAAAATCAGTCCTGATGCCATTGGTTTTTCACAGCCTGGAAGTTGTTAATGAACACAATGTATTTCCCAACCAAGCAAACATAGCTGGGGTGAGCTTTTCCAGTGGGACATCTGTGGTGCTCCTAGTTTAACAGCTGCTTGGGATTAACCTCCTCCGTTTGCAAAGAAAACAGGTTTCAGTGTCTAGGGTGTCTCCAGCCCTCCTTGGAGTCTATTCAGTTACATTTCCAAACAGCGTATTCCAAGCCTGGTTCATGCATTGCACTGAACCATTAAGTGGTTTGGCTTGGCTCGGCGTATTGTGTAAGCCTACTGAAGATTGTACACCACGGTTTTTTATTTGGTGTGCTCTGTGAACCTAACTTTGATTAATCCTAGAAACCAAGAGTGAATAAACTAAGGCATAGTAGGATGTCTGTGGATCCATCACAGCCATTCCAGGTTATGCCAATGCAGATGTCAGCAAAGGTTATATCATGAGGATAGAGGCAGTCTTTGCCTTTCCTACATTTAATCCATGGCAACTCTAGCTGAAAAGCATTCAATAACAGATGATTGGGGGGGGAAAACCCTTCCTTTTTCAAGATCCTAGAAAACCTCCAGTCCAATAAGTTCATTCTGGTCTAGGAGGGCAACTTTCTACAGTAACTTATCAGTCAAGGAGCCCCTGATATATGTGCTGTGAAACTGGGCAGCTGCAAAATAACATTAAGTTCATGAGAGTACTGGTAACAGGACACTAAATGAAAAGGGCTATGGCAGGGGTCTTCAAACTTGGCCTTTTATGACTTGTGGGCTTCAAGTCCCAGAATTCCTCTGCCAGGCACGCTGGCTGAGGAATTCTGGGAGTTGAAGTCCACAAATCATAAAAGGGCCAAGTTTGAAGATCCCTGGGCTACAGGAACATTTATTTAAAAAATAGCATTGGGAAAGTAGAAGCGTTAAGACAGGAAAGTTGAAAGAGAAATGTAGCTGCTAACCCAAAAGATGAGAGAAAACAATTGAGTGGTGCAGACAAATGAAAAAAGCAGGTTTCAGTCAGGGAGGGTGAGACTTAGCATTTAATAGCCAGCAATAGCAAGTGGAACTGTGAAAGTCATTCACTATACTATTCACCAACGTTTTTCAACCTTGGCGACTTTAAGACGGGTGGGCTTCAGTTCCCAGAATTTCCCATCCAACCATGCTGGCTGGGGAATTCTGGGAGCTGAAGTCCACACGTCTTAAAGTTGCCAAGGTTGAGAAACACTGCTAGTCACAATAGTTTATTATTTGCAGTTAGCTTGAGTTTGCAGCTGGAATCATTTGTATCTGCTCAAGATATCATTAAAGCTAGGGAGTTGCACCTTGAAACTCCAAAACAAATTGCAAGTTTCATCCATGTCGGATATCTTAATGATTGCTGCCCTCACCTTCCTCACTGAAAGTGGTACAAATGTTATTGATGGTAACTAATCATGATGATCCTATGATCTTGGGACTAACATAAAGCCATCCTGACAACTTAAAATCAGTACATGTTAGATTACTTCCCAGAAGCACCTGAACAGATCAGCCATGGTAGGAAAAAGAGTTAGCTAGGTGTATGTATGGAGTAGTTATGTGAGAGCAGGTTGCTATGGCAGACTTATGGCAAAAACAGTTTAATTAACACAATTAATTGGAAAATTGGACCACCCTAAATCAGAACTGCAATTAATTCAGTTTCCCATCTCTACAACTTTCTCTATGACTTTTAGCAAACTGTAATTTTAGCTAAATGCATCATCCCCGCTGAAATTTAAGACTCATCTTAATTTCATCAAGGTTGCAAGAACACTTTCCAATTATAAAGGGTTTTAAAACATTCCAAATTACTCTCAAAATATTGCCATAAAATAATTAGTGAGGGGGGAAAGTGCAGGGCACTGGAAAAGTAGACCCTCAAAAATTTGGAATAGAACTGATTGTTCCTTTCAAAACTGAGACATAACTTCTATAGTTTGCTTTCTACGGGTATATGAACACTTTGTTTTTCTAGGTTGCGCTGCAAACTTTGGAAGCCTCGTCAATCTCACGCACCTCTTAGCAAGATGGCCCAAGCACTCTAGATTAAAATAGCTCTACATATGGGATGAAACTACATTTTGAGTTGTCAGAAACTTCAGGCTGGGTTCAGGGCAATTTCCAGAGGCCAGCTAATCCCATACCAGCAAATGGTGAGAACAATGCCCCTATTCTCCTGGCATAAGGGCCTCAAAGGGCAAGGGTCAGGTAGAAAGAATTCTCCACTTCAATGCCCTATCGTCTGCAGAATCAGTAGATAAACTGAGGGGGCCTTGTCTGAGGACTGTCTTCCAATCCTGTGCCCAGCACTGCTCATGTAAAAGAACAAAATCAGCCCTGAGAGATTTTCTTACTTCTCTTCCCCCTCCATTCTCCTATCGAAACGTCATTCAGGCATTTAAAGCTAAAATTTCTAACAGAGTATCCAGATTCCACTTTTATCCTATCCTACATGAATTTTCTATGGAAGAAACACTTTAGACTCGTAAGATGAAGGTGTTTTATGGCTATGCTGAAGGCACAGAGACCGAATGACCAATAAAATTTTAGTCTTCCGTAACTCTTATTGATGGTTAAATAAAAACTATATATATATATATATATGCAAGATAAAGAGCTGTGCTGCCACCTAGTGGCCATTTTTGTGATTTACAGACTCTTAAATAAGATTGCAAATACTGTAATTAACCTTGCAATGAAGGGAATAGTTTGCATGCTGGCAGAAGAAAGCAACTTACAAAAAGAAGTGCAGAGTGTACAAGAATACATAGCAGGGTTCCCAAACTTTTCTCAAAGTGATGGGATGACAGCTCTCAGGACTCACAGCATAATGCTGATGTAGCTCAAATACAGCTACAAATACGGACAGCTCAATTTGTGCATATGTGTCAGCCCGGTGCTCGTGTGAGTTGAGCTATGCGCGTGCACGTCGGAACCAGGCCACGGCCCGGTAGTGGGCCGCAGCCCGGGGGTTGAGGACCCTTGGTCTAATGGAATTCATTGCAACTTTACCTGGAAATGGTGTCACCCCTACAACTTCTCTTCTCTTCTTGCATTGATTATTATTTATTTATTCATTTCCTACAGCTGCCAATCTCAGCTAAGTGACTCTGGACTTATAATTCTAACATTATAAAACAGGGGTCTCTGACTGGACTGGCGAGCGGGGGAAGGATAGGGGATGTTCTGTGCAAGCAGCAGACGTGTGTGCTCGCACAGCTCCATTTACGCAAGCGGCAGGTGTGTATACCCGCCGCTCATGCAAATGGAGTTTCCTGCGCCCGCCACTTGTGCGACCTGGTTCCAAACGGGCCACAGCCCGGGGAGTAGGAGATTTCTGCTATAAAATAATTAAAACAAAAAAACCCAATAAAAACATCCCCAAAATAAAAACATATAGCAGCCAGGATTGTTAACCGGCTAACACTAAAGCCAAGAAAACAAGGCCTTTTAACACATTCCAAGTCCCAGGCCCATGTATCCAGCCAGGTTTTTAAAGCCTTAGGAAAGGCCAACAGGCTCGGGACCATTCTAATCTCCGAGGACCATCAATTTCTTATCAATTCTTACCAATTACAGCATATAGATTGTCTCCATGAAAATCTGTCCCTAACTTGTCTTTCAGGTCTTCCAACAGAGCACTCATCACTGCAATGGGCTTGCATAGTGTGACAGAATTGCAGAGTATTAGAGCTCTGTCTGAACAAGCTTTGAAAACAGTTGTTTGCTTCGCTTGCAATTACCTTGCAATCTTCATAAAACTAAGCAAGAGTTTTATTACTTATTTAATCTCTCTCAAAAGTGCCAGTCTGAGTTACGATCATTAGCATTAGGCTTGAAAAAAAAGCACTCTGTGGCAGTAATACCTGGAGAGTGTTTTTCACAGCTACCATTATCATAGTCGTGCATTAGACGAAGTTGTGGAAAATAATTAAGCAGCTGTTGCATTAGGTTTAAAGGTGGCAGGGTTTGTGGGTGGTAACAGACGATGGGTGCAACAATCTATTGCTTTATTTTTAAAATAATGGTGTGCTTAGACAAAAGTGGAGGTGCTCAACCTACATTTATTGATCTGTGCTATAAAAATTCAAGATTGTAGCATTTGCATTCTATATATTGCTGTTTCTTGATCACAAGAAATATGATAGAACAGCAGTTTTTTGTAAGATAGTCTTCAGCTTGTCTAGAATTAAGATTCACCTCAGTTTACAAAATGCAATAGATGCCTTCCAAACCAGTACACAAGAGTTATGAATGCTAATACAATATTACTTGTAATGTTACAGTAACAGAATTTTGCAAACCTGAATGCCCCTTTATCTTTATGACAATTAAGGAGGGTTATGTCTGACACCCTTTATCAAATTACATTTCTACCCCAACTCATTTTTTTTAATCTAATGTTGCCTTCTTTTTGGTTCTTCCTCCCGTTTCTCAAGTTCATTTCTAGTGCCCATTAGAATACAGGTAGTCCTCAACTTACAACCACAATTGAGCCCAAAAATTTATGTTGTTAAGTGAGCATTTGTTAAATGAGTTTTGTCCCATTTTATGACGTATCTTGCCAAAGTTGTTAAGTGAATCACTGCAGTTGATAAGTTGGTAACCTGGTTGTTAAGTTAATCTGGCTTCCCCTTTGACTTTGCTCGTCAGGTCACAAAAGGTGATCACATGGCCTTGAAACACAGCAGCGGTCATAAATATGAGTCAATCGCCAAGAATCTGAATTTTGATCACATGACTATGGGAATGCTGCAAAGGTTGTAACTGTGAAAAACGGTCATAAGTCACTTTTTTCAGTGCCCTTGTAACTTTGAAGGGTCACTAAATAAACTGTTTTAAGTTGAGGACTACCTATACACTTGGAATCCCACTGGAAACTAAACACCATAGTCTATGTGCAAAGTATCACTCTTTGATCTTCATGAAAAGCTTATACTAGGCAAAGAAAGTAAATTAAGATTAACATGTACCGTTTAATTTTAGTCAAAAAGAGCCAGAGTTTTCTTTTCTGATTCTGACATATTTTGTTGCCTCCTTTTGGCCAGTAAGAGGCCAGAAAACAGCTGAGACGTAGTTTGCTGGATTTGCTTGTGTATTGACAAATATATTACAGTTGGTAAACCACGTTTTATAATTTAATTACTCAGTTCATTTAATGCAGGCATGTCAAACTGCCAGCCTGCGGGCCGGATGCGTCAAACCAAAACTGTGCCCACCCCATTGCTGGCAATGGGAAAAAAGTCCCGATATGTCGCGCGATGTCACGAGTTTGACATGCCTGATCTAATGTATTAACCTGGTTACTGAATTAACCCATTTTCTGGGTTTGCCCTATTATTCCAAAGAATAAATTAACCAAATTAGCAGAAGTTAAATCATAACAAAGTAACAAATACAATTTGTTACTTTTTGTTACACTAGAACAAAATAGTGCTAACCATTAGTTGAGTAGATTCCTGCGCATAGGCATGAGCAATAAATCAGTTTAATTGGAACTTCATATCTTTCGTGCCTGACACAAAAGGAAGCATGATCTTCTCTCATGTCAGTTTTTGTAGTCAAGAAGGGCGCCAACAACTATACTCTTACTCAAGTGTATTAATTAAATGTGTTTTATTTTACATCATATGAGAACATAACACCAATTTAATAAAAGTATACACATTTGTAACTTCACTCAGAATACACTTTTAATGCACAATAAAAAAAAGCATTCCATCTTACAAATTGTTTGCAATCCAAATATACAATAGCTTGGAAAACAAATAGTTTAGAAAAACGAATGCTAATGTAAAAAGACTACTTAAACCTATAACAGTAGAGTTTCTGTATGGCTCTTCTTTACAGTTTTCTTACAGCTTCATCAATATCAGAAATCTGTTCCTTCAGCTGGCTCCACTGTTCTGGATTTAGAGAGATGCCTGAAATAAACCAAATAAATCTTTGGAAAATAGCATCGTTTCATAGTCATGCTAGAACCTTAGTTAACTCTGCAACTGCAGAATTTACCACTGGTTCTAGGGATCAGCTCCTGCAACCCATAGCTCTATGTTAAGAATATTTCGAATTTAAACATGCATAATATGAAAGACAAGTTGGTGTTAGCTGAATCAGATATTTAGGTGCCTTGCATAACTAAACCCCTCAGTAGCTGGCAACAGAAGACAGTGAATTAATTACCAGAAGAAAATGGATAATGTTTGCATTAACTGCACAGAGGCACTGAAACAGTAACAAACAACTTGAGAAATACTCCTTCATCCTTAACACTGCATTTTCTGAAAGCAAAACCCACGACACTATGTGGCATGGCTTTCTTTAAACAATGGATACACTCAAAAGTATTAATTCGTATCTTTGATTTTCAGCAAACCAAGTGTTCACGTGAGTTGTCAAAAGCAAGTTGTCTGGAAAACAGTCAAGTTAATTTACAAAAGCAAGCAAGTCTTATAACATTACACTCTGCAGAACACACAGTTTCAAGGCTTCGAGAAACCACTCACATTATTTTCCAGCCCTGCTTAAAATGTCTGGACATGCCTTTCACAGAAAGTAAGAGCAATCATATAATTAAACTGTAATAGATTTAACAACATAAGGAGACCGGAAGTCTTACCACCTTCAGAAATTATGCCAGTTATCATCCAGAGCTAGGTTAATAAGCCAACTTATACCTCTTGTCAAATCAGGCAGGCATCAATTCAGACTACTGTAACTATTGTAACAAAACTCTGACCTTTTTTATAATAAAACCTTTGATGCTTCCAATTAAAGCTGCACACAGAATGCAGAACAAAAAATTGGAATTATGACAAGCCAGATAATAAGTAAATCTATTAATAACACTTTATAACAACTGGCATTTAATTTCATACATTTTGCATTTGTATAGCATATCTAGTAGCATAAAGTGCCTTGTTCAGGCCTATAGCTTAAGAACTGTGATGCGAGTTTATAGGCTTTTTTGCAAATATGGAGCTAAATTTTACAATTTAGTTGGTTGCCAAATGAATTAAAATGAAATTCAACTCACACTGACAACTCAAGTCTTGTGTAATGTTAAAGGCAGACGGACATAGTTGGAAAATATATTCATCTTCTGTTTGATTTCTGGAACAAGTATAATAAGCCAGGAAAAGGCCCTAAAATTGCCAATATCAGAGAAATGACAACCTTCCAATAAATCTATGTCCAACATTTCTGAAATAATCTTCAGGACACACACCCCATCAAGGGAGCAACAGAAGGACCTAAATGTATTCATTTGGCTACTTCATATAAATAAGATAACTAATATGAATCCTTCACACAAGGCATAGATTCATATGCCAAAATATGTCTTTTTAATAGATGCCTTTCATATGGCTAACCTAATAAAAACAACACTATGAGGTAGAAAAATCAGCATCGTTACTTCAGTCAACGAAACACAGCCCTGAAAGCTACTTTATGTGTAAAGTCACTTGCAAGTTTAAAAAAAAGAAAACCAGCACTTAAGAAAAATGTTATCCCAACCAAACCTCTTCCTATTATACAACTGTCCTGCATTAGTGCACTCAGTATTGCACTGTCAAAAGACATACCTACTGGAACTCTACAACTTTTTCTATAATTTCTCTTATAAGTTAACTAGAATGGCTTGTATTTAGATCTGGGGCACATAGGCTTAATACTGCAAATAAATAAAGTAACATCTAAATGTTGAAATAGCATATGCAAGTAGATAATTACCTTTTCTGCCAGGTTTCATTTCACCTTCTTGATCCATCCAATATTCTCGAATATCAATTAGGACTTTACCTTTAAAATCCCGAACATTGACATATCTCATTTTACCAATCTGTCAGGAAATTAGAAAGTTCAACCATTACTTCAATAAGCACCCAGAAGTACTTTCTTTAACCACTGCTAATATTTTGAACATTCAGCAAGAGTTGCAATTTATATTCTAAAGCAAATGTGACCAGACAAGGCATCCCTGTGGCTCCTATTTTTTTGGCGGTATATTTCTCATTTTTTAACCTAAGAACAAAAACTCATCCTGTAAACTGTTATGCCCGCCAAAGTGGCCGAAAATTTCAACTCCACCCATTTCTGGGATGTCATTGGATAACAGTCACATCTCCCTGACTCTTGAAAAAGGAAATGATCATGTCCAATGTGGATCTGGCTTCAAAAATACTGCCTAGCCCATTCTGGAGGTTGGAAGAAGTATTTCTTCTCAATGAAGCACCTCAGAGGAGCATATACAGGCACTGCAGAAAGGCAATTAGCATTTTAAAAAAAATGTTAAGAAAATTGTGTTTCAAAATCAAATTTCATTGTTGTATTTTTCAGAACAAGTTTCTTTGAGTGGCTAATCACTAAGAAATGTGACAGAGCACATGCATTATGTATTCAAAAATGTTTGCTTTACTTAGATGGGGAGAGAGAATGCATCACACCAATGAGTCCTTTCAGAAATATAAATGCTTAATAATTTTATTTTTATTTTTAAAACTACGTATTTAGCAAATGCTAGTGTTCCAAAACTAATACAGTAACAAGGGGATTTAGAACTGGAGCAGAGAGAAGTTAAAGAACAAATTAATTGGTCAATCTATCACAATGTCAGCAGGAACCAAAAAGACAGCCAGTTTTGAACAGGGAGAAAAGTAAAAACGAGAGGGCATGTAAATAATTTCTAGAAAGATTACCGTCAATAAGGTACACAACTATTGGCATTCAGTTTCACATCTTTTAACCACTAAGTAACGGCTTACTTATTTTAGGGCACCACCACGATATGAAACTTTAGAAATGAATGACCAGAAAGCAACAGCTGCAGAACAAGTCTCCTGAAACCAATCATGGAGGAAACCATAACATTAACATACTACTAGAAACGTTAATTGCTTTTATTAACTACTATACTACTATAAAAAAGAGGGTGAGGAAAACCCTTATAGAGATTTTAATAACCTGACCAGGTTTTACATTGTTGTTTCAGCCCTTTTCTTTTTTTATAGCTAGAATCTAAATTGAACTTAACCTTAACTGAACACATTATGCGTGTAGACGCTGACTTACAACCATTCCATTTAGTGACCATTCAAAACTACAATGGCAATGAAAAAAAATGACTTATGACTGTTTTTCACACTTATGTCCCCATAGTCACTTGATCAATTTTTGGACACTTGGTAACTGGCATGTGTTTATGACAGTTACATTGTCCTGGATCATGTGATCACCATTTGTAACCTTCCTAGCTAGCTTCTGACAAGCAAAATCAATTGGGGAAGCCAGATTCACTTAACAACCGCATGATTCACTTAACAACTGCAGCAATTTGCATAACTGTGACAAAAAGGTCATAAAATTGAGCAAAATTCACTTAACTCCTGCCTTGCTTAGCAACAAAAATTTTGAGCTCAATTGTGGTTGTAAGTTGAGATCTACCTGTAATTAAGTATTGGGAATGTGTTAGCTTGCAAAGTAATTTCTGGATAGAAATCGTCTCTTGCATTGAGCATGCTGGGGATGAAACTGGGTTTTAGTTGTACTTGTGGCACACTGTCCAAAAGATGCTAAACTGAACCAAAAAGCAGGATATAAACCTGTGGCAAAAACAAGGATAAAGAAACATGGAGAGAGATAGTGAATCATGTTGCTATAAACTAAATTTAACTGTATTTTCCTATCTCACACTTATTTCTTTTGGCTTACTATTTCTAACCAGTTTCTGCACTTTGTAAAAAGTTATTTATTGGATATATATATGTAAATGGAACATTAATTGAACTTATGGGCATCTTAGCAGTCCCACATTACCAAATCCAGACAGCAAGGAATAGATGTGTTCCTCCAAGCAGAGGAATTACAAAGTACACATCATGAGAATGTGGTAACCCAGATTCCAATCAACATGTCAGCAGTTACCTGAAACATATTCTCATCTCTGTTGCTACTTTGCACAGAGGAGGCTGCACCTCTGGAACTTTCACCAGTCTTCTGTTTCTTTACAGGTTTTTCTGGGGCTGCCTGTTTTTTCCTTTTTTCCTTGGCATTTAATAATAAAAAAGAAGAAATTACTGGAGAAGTATTAGTTTCAGCTCACACAGCTATATCTTTTCCCCACAATTATATGAGAACAGAGAGAGGATTCCAAATCTGAACATTAAGCCTCTCTGCTTCTACTGAATGTTACAGCAAAGCTACACATTATTTCCATTTTTATAGCCTGACCTAGAATTGAGGCTTAAAATAAATCTAATCTGTTAAATAGGACAGCAAGATAAACTGGTTGAAATTAATTTTAAATCATATTTCACAATTTGTAGTTAAGCTACAGATATGTTATAATTGAACTGAATTTTGATTTATTGCTCTTCAGCTACAAAAGAAGAAACAACATGAGCCAAATCCTTCAGTTGGTCTCGTTTCTTTTTACAAAAGGAGTCCCAAATTATAATCTTGAATTGCAGGTATCAGGCTAATATCTCCCAGAAGTGAACTTCCAGAGTAAAGACTATAGTTTATCTGTGGGAAAATATTTAAATAAGAATTTGAAAAGCAAAAGGCACTATGTTCCAATTATAATCACATTTATTATATCTAGATAAGACAGGTCTGAGCATAAATCTGAAAGTGGAAAGTTTTTATCTGCAGAACAGTTATGAATGGGAAGAAGGTCAATTAACCTCTTTCTACAATAGACTATAAATCAGAATCTAAATCTAATTACTTACTGACAGCAGATGATTTGCATGCTGAAATTTAAAAGAACACAGAATATTAGTATCTGATTATACAATGTATTTAGATTAGCAATAAGAATATTTATAAAAAGGCAAAATACTTAGCAAAGGCAAAAATCCATTCCTCTCTTGTTCCAAGCTTGCTTAAAAAAACCATTGAACTGCAACAGCTATTTGAATTAGGCTACAGTTCTCCATATCCATTCAGCAAGAGTATTTTAGAATTTTATTTTAAACTGGATCAATAGACTCAAGAATTTTGACTAAGGTAAAGTAAAAAAAACAAAGCATCTCTAACCAAGATATTTGCCGTGATTCCAAGAATGACATTTTTAACTTAAATCGTTAAAAATAGCACATGTATTGAGCAAATATTTACTACATAACAGCAAATAATTTTAATTTCTATTTTAATAAAAAGTATACCGGTAGTTTAATTAAAGTATTTCCCTGGTAAAAGTATATTTATATAGTTCACTTCATTTGTAGCTTTTAAACACTAATCCAAAGTCTTGGTTCTTCAGGTTATGTTTATAGTTAGTAAGATAATTCAAAAAGTGTTTTAGATAAAATAATCACCGCTGTATCAGCATCTGAATCACTGCCTGATGAGCTTGAAGACACAAGTTCCTTTGATTTAGGCATTCTAAGAAGAAAAAATGGAATGAAAAAATAGCACACTTCCAACAAACTGAGACTCTAACAAATATGCAAGAATTATCAAGTCATTCCTTCCACCACTGCGATTTCAAGTATTCATACTTTGAAGTTCCATTAAATCAACGAAGGTAGTATGATGTAGTGGTTAACATATTAAACTGGGAGCTGGGATCCCCAGACACCAGCCCATCCACAAAAGTTCACTGGCTGACTCTCTTTATCCCATCTGCCTCATATGGCTGTTTTTCTAGGGAAAAAATAGCAAGTACTTTAAGTTAAGTACTAAAATGAAAGGTGTGTTATACAGGTAATCTTCGACTTACAACTGGTTGTTTAGCGAAGTTGACAGACCACCCAAAAGGTACTCACAAGCCAGTTCTGCAGTTCCAATGGTGATGCAATTACCTGATCATATTTCTGGCACTTGGCAACCAGCCTGCATTTACAGTTATTTGCAGCATCCTGTGGTCATGTGACCACAATTTTGCTGAAAATTGTCATTAATGCTGGGTTTTCCCCAAAAATAGCTCATAGCAAACAATGGGTTCACTTAACAATTGTGGCATTCATTTAACAACTATTGCAAAAAAAATCATAAAAACATGTCAGGTCACACCGTGACTCCCTTTACAATCATCAAAAATTATGAAAGTAATGAGAAGGCTCCATTATAGTTGTAAGTTGAGGGCTACCTGTAATTTCTAGTAAATACCAAAATAATATTTTATTAGGATATCCAGCTTATTTTAGCGTTGAGGTTGTATGAATAAGGGTGCAGTTCAAAAAAAGGATTTAGCTGGGAAGCACAGGTTTTCTGTTTCTTAAGTAATACCTACAATTACTTCTTTCCTCCATGTTTTTCATACTATATTATAAAGACAGTGTATCTGTATGTCTCCAAAACCTTTTGCATCACTGCATCATTACACGGCTGATTGTCACAGAGATGAAGACATCTCAAAGCATCTTGACACACACAGATATCCCACCATTATAGTAAAGAATGAAAAAATGTGGAGAAAAGAAAAAAAGGTCAAAAGGTTATGAACATAAATATATACTCAGGCTATCGAAATTGACAGAGTACAGGATGTGGGCTTCAAGCGCAAGGCTAAAAAAGCACATCTGAGTGCTAGGAAGGAACCATACACAGGTTTTATACTCTCCACTTTGCTTGGGATATAATCTCCACTAACCGAGCACGATAGAAAAATACTACTTCATTTAAGAAAAAATTCCATTCTTTATACAGTTCTGATTGTATTATACTTTAATATAATTCTGTTTATATTGCACCCTATCATGATGAATAACAACTTTACTTCCCTTTTTTAGTGTTCTCACCTGAAGAATTCTTAGAAATTCTAAAGAGCACAATATTTAACTTCAGTAGTCTAAGATTTTGCCTTAATATGGACTTTGAATTTTGAATCTTAACACTGCATGATAATCTCATTTGTTTTTTATAATAAAAGAAAAATGCAACAGTTGAAAAAGACTGAGAAGACATCACAATTTCAGTATGACAAAGCTATAGACATGATAGGAGAAAAATATCTTTATATATTTAGAATGCAGGAATAGATTAATGAAGAAAGTTAAAGAAGTGAAATAATAATGCAGAGTGAAAAATAATAACAAATGGACAAAAATCTAATAATTGCAAAAGAGCTCTTGTTCTCATGCTTTCTTTTAATTATAAAGTAAAAAGGATTTTATTGTACATCTCTGCAAAATATAACCTGTCATTAAAACAGGAATGCAAACCAAAGTGCCAAGTACTCTGGGACATAATAGCAAAACCATAAAGTAGCAAACCATTCTATCAAGATTGGAACATTCTCATCTCATGAATTTCCTTTCCTCTTTATTTACTCTTCCTCCTTTTCCCCAAACATTAGCAGATATGTACTGCTAATATACAGTCAACTGGAGTTCATAAAAACGTACGCCACGTTCATCTGCCAACTATCACACAAGGCCTGAGCCAAATGAGATGCCACAAGGTGCCGAACAGCCCATGAAGAAGTAAATAACGAGATGACACCAGGCCACAAAGCACAATAAATAGTTCAGTGGGTTACTCTACACAGCTCATTCTTTCTTAACACTTTTTTTTCTCTCAGGGCCCCATTTTAAAAAAATATCGAGGACCCAGGACAGGTTTTTTTTGTACTGGTTGCCAGTGTTTCTCAACCTGGACCATTTTAAGGCATGTGGACTTCAACTCCCAGAATTCCACAGCCAGCAATGCTGGCTGTGGAATTCTGGGAGTTGAAGTCCACATGCCTTAAAATGGTCAAGGTTGAGAAACACTGCTTAGCCCTTGAGCCTCTAATGGCGACGGGCTTCCAAACCGAAGGGAGCCCAATCTCGCATCCACGTTCTTGTAGCCCAGTGTTTCTCAACCTTGACCATTTTAAGGCATGTGGACTTCAACTCCCAGAATTCCACAGCCAGCAACGCTGGCTGTGGAATTCTGGGAGTTGAAGTCCACATGCCTTAAAATGGTCAAGGTTGAGAAACACTGGGTTAGACTTACTGTTATTTACCATTATCAAAAATTGAAACTGGCACAATTGCTATCACTTCTCACAATTGTTTGATGGGTTTTTTGATACTGCATTATATTCCAGTGTAGGCTGACAAAAATCATTTTGAGTTCGCAGACCCCCCCCTGAGCGGGCTGAAGGACGCCAAAAAGCCTCCTCGGATCACACTTTGAGAAAAGGGTCCGGGAGGGCAGAAAGTGAGCGCGGGCAGCAGCAAAGGGCAGCGCGTGTCCCCCCACACACACACACACACTGCGCTCCTATGACAACTGGACCCAGCCCCTGCCCACCTGGAGGCCAGCAGGCAGAGGACGATGCAAGCCCGAGCGAGCAGGCGAGGGAGAGCGGAGGCACCACCGGAGCCGAGGCGGGGGCGGGAAAGCTCGCCAGCACCCCGCCTGAAGGGGCGATGAGACCGGCCGGGAGGGGGCGGATCCCAGCCGCCATTTTCTCCCTCCCTTTAGCTGCGGTCGCTGCCCCCCTCCCTTGCCCAACATGGCAGAATTCGGGCCAGAGACGGGCTTAAGGCGGGTCCCTTTCCCGGCTCGTGGGGATCCGCTCGTTCCCCACCACGCCTTCTCCGTACGGGACAATTCAGTTCTCTCCCCCCCCCCCCGGCCTGTTCTGGGGAACTCCTTGAAGGCAACATGGCGGCTTCAACCGTTCCGCAGCGCGAGGCAGCCCACAGTCCGCTCCCGCCTCCCTGACAGAAAGCCGGGAGGGGGGGGTGGAGTAGGGAGTTAAAGGGAAGTGCGCACTCACATTCCACTCGAATCCTTCCACTCCGGTGTTTCTAACGGCTCCCGACCTCTTACTAGTCCCAGCACTACTGAAAAAACGGAAGTGGCGTTTGCAACAAGCACCACCTACTCCTGACCACCACGTGGTGGTGAGAAGGATGCCTGTTCAGTCGCGCGAGAGACCCGCTGTAGGCTCAGCTGGGCCATTTCTTTTTACCTTTCTCAGCTGTTTTCGCCCCTTCATATAAGGCAGTGTTTCTCAACCTTGACAATTTTAAGGCATGTGGACTTCAACTCCCAGAATTCCACAGCCAGCTACGCTGGCTGTGGAATTCTGGGAGTTGAAGTCCACATGCCTTAAAATTGTCAAGGTTGAGAAACACTGATTATAAGGCAACCTCGCAAAGGTTCTGAAGATTAGCCATCATACCTTCGGGTATCAGGGTGGCTTCTTGATTAGGGAAGGTGGTCGTTCACTCCATCTGTGTGATACACTTGTACATACTAAGATCTGTCTGAATTGTTCGATTTTTGCATACTGTAAAAACAGCCGCCTCCGTTACTTTTTACGCTCTTAGTTAACAAGCGAGCAAATTTCCATACCTTTGGGGAAAAGGGACTTCACAATACCTGCACTAGCGAGTTTCCACATTGTTGTTTATTGAATAAAATAACCGGGTTTAAAGAGCAGTCAGAGACTTAGTGCAATATGCGAACTGGCCATTTTCTAGCCCGTGTGTAATTATATTATTACCTTACAATTTTCTGTGATTAATTCCAGAGTGTGGGAAGTCAGAGCCCCAGAGAAGGAAATATTAAAAGGGCAGAAATATATATTTCGTCAAAAGTATTTTAAAAAGCAGAAACCAACTTTGGCTCCAAATCTCTCTGCCCCAAGCAAGACCTAGTCCCATACAAATGCAGATGTAAAACCATCAGAAAGTTGAAGCCAGAGCAATCAAGAAGACAAAGAGAAAATCTGCATGCCCCACCCAAACTCTAGGAGTCATTAGCCCCATCACCTGGGAAGCAGGATATGATAATAGGATTAAACCACAGATATCAAGGCCTAGCAAAACACTCAGAAATAGCCTCAAAGTTCATGCCACAGGAACAGGAAACTATTCCAAACAGGGCTAGAGGGGGTATAAAAAACTTTCTACCCATGTGCTCACTTTTTTTTCTTCTCCTCTGCTCCTTCTTGCAAGGACCATCTTTCTTTTGCAATAAACTGTAACCTTCTTCCCAAAGCAGTCGCCATGTTTGCTTATTTATTCCTGGCTTGGATGAACCAGGATGAAGACTTACTTCTAACAATTGCCTTTCAGGCTATATAATTCTAGTGGTGTCTGAGGGCTGTTAAGCACAACCTTCATCCTAGAGTTTTCCTGCAGGTTCAGGGTCCACATTTCAGTTCAAAAAATGCCATTTCAAATGCTGCAATATGGTCCCAACTGGGTGACTTTCAGGTCTGCATTGTGTTCCTGCAACCTTAGCTTTGGTTTTCTGCACAGGCATTTGCCATCAATGTTAAAGTGGTAGACAGTGCAAGTGACAGTGGAGTGCTGCTCCCAGAATGCGGCCATAGCATGGTAGGTGCTTTTCCCATATTTTTTTCTTATTGATGCAATATCCATCTGCTGCAAGACTATGTCACTGCAGACATGATCAAAAATATAAATCACCTGGATCTGACAGATTACATCCCAGAGTTCTGAAGGAACTGACAGATGTTATCTTGGAACCATTACACCATATCTTCAAAAATCCTAGAGCATCCAGGAAATACCTGAGGATTGGAAAAGGGCTGATGTGGTTCCCATCTTCAACAAAAGAAACTACAGACCAATCAGTCTAACATCCATAACTGGGAAGATCCTGGAAAAGATACTCAAAAAACAGATCTGCAAAAAAATAGAAGCAAACAAAGTTGTAACTTGTAGCCAGCACAGGTTTATTAAGGACAGATCATGCCAAACCAATCTTATTTCATTCTTTGATAAAGTGACTAAATTAGTAGACCAGCAAAATGCTGTGGACATAGTATACTTAGAGTTCAGTAAGGCATTTGACAAAGTAGACCACACCCTACTGCTTGGTAAGCTAGAAAAAGATGCAATAGACAACATCACCACCAGATGGATTTGTAGCTGGCTAACAAACCGCACTTAACAAGTAGTCCTCAATGGTACCACATCCACATGGAGAGAAGTAAGCAGTGGGGTACCACAAGGTTCCGTCTTAGGCCCAGTACTCTTAAATATCTTCATAAATGACTTAAATGAGGGAATAGAAGGGGAACTCGTCAAATTTGCAGATGACACTAAACTGGCAGGAATAGCTAACACCCCAGAAGAGAAGTTCAGGATCCAAAAAGATATTGACAAACTTGAACAATGGGCCCTATCCAACAAAATGAATGTTAATGTGGAGAAAAGCAAAGTTTTACATCTAGGCAGGAAAAATCAAAGGTATAAGTACAGATTAGGCAAGACCTGGCTCAAAAACAGTAACTGTGAGAGGGACCTTGGAGTCCTAGTGGATGATCATTTGAATATGAGCCAGCAGTTTGCCGCCAAAAAAGCTAATACAATCCTGGGTTGTATAAACAGAGGCATAGAATCAAGATCACACGAGGTATTACTACCGCGTTATAAAACCCTAGGAAGACCACACCTGGAATACTGCAACCAGTTTTGGTCACCATACTACAAAAAAGATGTTGAGACTTTGGGAAAAGTTCAGAGAAGAGCAATTAAGATGATCCAAGGCCTGGAGACTAAAACATATGAATAACGGCTGCAGGACTTGGGTTTGGCTAGTCTAAAGAAAAGAAGAAATAGGGGTGACATGTTAGCAGTATTCCACTATTTGAGGGGCTGCCACCAAGAAGAGGGGGTCAAATTATTCTCCAAAGCACCAGAGGGCAGGACAAGAAACAATGGTTGGAAACTAATCAAAGAGAGAAACAACCTGGAATTAAGGAGGAATTTCCTAATAATGAGGACAATTGACCAGTGGAACAGTTTGCCCTCAGAAATCATGGGTTCTGCATCATTGGAGGTTTTTAAGAAGAGAATGGGCAGTCACTTGTCTGAAATGATATAGGTTTTTCTGCTTGAGCAGGGGGCTGGACTAGAAGACCTCCAAGGTCCCTTCCAGCTCTTTTCTATTCTATTCTATTCTATTCTATTCTATTCTATTCTATTCTATTCTATTCTATTGAAATGTTCAATGACCAATGAAGCATGCTTATCTCTATGGCATTTAAAACACAATTAGCTTAATTGATTTGTGGTTTGTAAACCACTTTGTAAGGAATAGTGCTTATGATGAGCAGAATTAATCAGAATCCAGAATAAAATAAAGGGTCACAATTGCTAATCCAAATTGTATTATTTTTCATGGAGAATTAGCAGGCCCTAGATCCAAACTATGGTCCAGATTTTCTCTCTCAATGCTCCAAAACATAACCATGGACATCTAAAATTAAAACCAGCAACCATGTCAGGTGTTTGAATCTGCAAGGGAACCAGCTGGCTTTTATGCCTAAAGCGGGGCTATAACTTATAGACTCCTGGTTGCTAGACCATAATCTTAACCACTAGATCAAACTAGTTATTTGTAAATGGTTTCAATGCTGAAAGTTAAGCTTTCACACATAAATTTTTGTTGAAAAATACATGGAAGCATTATTGCTATGCTACTGGTACATGCTATAATTAGAATGCAGAAATAGTATAACATAATAAATAACATGGGGTGATAAAGTGCGATCTGCTAATAGTATATTCATTTGACATATTTGTTGTGGAATAATATTTGTCATGGAAACATGCTTTTAGCTGTGCCATTTCCCTAGAGGACTGTTTCTTAAAGTATGGTCTTAGGATCCTCTTAGGGGTCCATGAATTCAGAATTATTTGCCAGACTATGTTGAAAAATAATGCAGTATTAAAATCCCCTCAAACAATTGTGAGAAGTAAGGGTGGCACAGAATTGATAAATATAAGCCATATAAGCAAAAGCTCTTCTAAGGTCCTTTTAACAGTGAGAATCGATCCAAAGAGGAAAAAATAAAGAAACACTACTTTAGACCATAGAGACAACTTTTTAGGACAACAGGAAAATCATGAGTCACATTTTAGTGAATCCCATAAAGCAGGGGTCCCCAACCTGTGGGCCGTGGCCCATTACCAGGGCATGGCTTATTCGCAACCAGGCCATGTGAGCCAGTGCACACAAGCATGTGCGCGCACATCATGTGAGCAGCAGGCCAGTATGCGCATGCGTGGTAGGCCGCCATTCGCACAAATTGAACTGCACATGCACACAGCATGCCACCCCCCCCACTCATGAACTTTTGTTCTCCCTGCATATATGCTTTTGTTTTGGGGCCTGCCATTCTGCTGGGGGGAGTGGGGGCTTGTGCCTGGGATAACTTTTACTTTCTACCTTTCCTCTCCCACCTCTATCCACTTGAGAAAGAAATGTGTTGCAGAGAAACGAAACTGGAGAAGATGAGATGTGCTCCAACTGTGCCAGTTACCTGCACATCGTGCCACCTGTGGATTGGCTGGATTTCAAATGGACATTATGACTCTGGTGGGAGGAATATTGCTGGTTTAACTATACCGTTTTAGCGGGATTTCCCCCAGATTTCACCTTGACTTTCCTACTGTCACTAACCCAAAAGTTTCCTTTTGAGACAATGTTTGTTTCAAGATTCTGCTTTCTTGGGTGGTTAGCTGATATGGGTCCTTATACCTGTCCAATTAGCCCAGTGGTGGGATTCAAATATTTGAACAAGTTGTTCTCTGTGTGGATGCTGCTTCCGGAAATCTATTCTGGGCCTGGGCAACAAAAAATTAGCTACTGGTTCTGCCGAAGTGGTGCGAACCAACTGAATCCCATCACTGAATTAGCTCCTTGCAACTCTGAATTTAAGTGTGGCCCTCCTGCTGCTGGAAGGATGATCATCAAAGATTAAGAGCAATAATTTTCACAATCCAATACAAATTAACAATAAAGGCCCAACTCTCTGACACATCTGCAATCTCTAAAACTGATTATTAGCACAAGGAATACTTTATATCAGCGGTTCTCAACCTGTGGGTCGCGACCCTTTTGGGGGTCGAATGACCCTTTCACAGGGGTCGCCTAAGACCATCGGAAAACACATATTTCCGATGGTCTTAGGAACCGAGATACCGCTCCGCATCCATCTCCGCATGGCCTCCTCCGCCATTTGCAGAGAGAGAGAGACAGAGAGGCACTTTTGCTTCCCTTCTCTCTCTCTCTCAGGCGGACTTACCTCCTGATTGGCCCTGCACCCGGGTGCCCCACCCCCTGGGAGAAGCGCGGCCAGGGCCTCATGGCCTTGGAGCCGCCCGGGGAAGCCCCGGGATCCCTGCTGGGAGCGGCCCGCTGGAGGCTCTGCTGAGCGGGGCCAGCCCTCCCGCAAGTCGCAGCCCAAGGGAGACCAGCCCCTGCAATCCCCAGCCAGCCCGACCATTGGACCCGCTGGCCAGGAAGGCGCGCCGGAGTCCAGGCTGCCGGGAAGGAAGAAGGAGATTCAGCAAAGGTAGGAGAGGAGAGGCGCCTCCTGGGGCCCAACACTGGCAGCGGCTTCCTTGCCATCCTCTTCCTCCTCCTCTCCTTCCTCCTGCTGCCCCCAAGGCGGCTCGGGCAGGCCCAGGGCAAGAGGGGTGCCTGGGGGGGAAGCAGCCGGGCTGGCGGAGGGGCTGGCGGGCTGCGCGGCACCAGCCCCCACCGCGGCTCCATCGGATGGGCGGAGGGCGAGGCCAGGCAGCACAGAGTCCCGGCGGGGGGGGCGGCCGGGCCGGGGGCGGCGGGGACTCCCGATGATGCAGCAGTGGCCACTGCCTCCCGTCCTGCTCCCCCTCCCCGCCCGTTCGGCTGAGGACGCAGTGGAGGCCGGGCCGGGGGCAGCGGGGACCCCCGATGATGCTGCTGTAGGAGAGAGAGCGAAAGAGAGAGAGAGGAAAGAGAGAGAAACAGAGGAAAAGAGAGAGGAGAGAGAGAAAGAGAGGAAACAGAGAAAGAGAGAGAGGAAAGAGAAAGAGAAAGGAAAGAGAGAAAGAGAGAGAGAAAGAGAGAGAGGAAAGTGGAGAGGAAAGAGGGAAAGAGAGAGGAAAGAGGGAGAGAGAGAAGAGAGAGAGGAAAGAAAGAGAAGAGAGAGAGGAAAGAAAGAGAGGAAAGAAAGAGAGGAAAGAGAGAAAGAGAAAGGAAAGAAACAGGAAAAGAGAGAGGAAAGAGAAAGAGGAAAGAGAGAGAGGAAAGAGAGAAAGAGGGAGAGGAATGGCGCTTCTCCAACCAGGCTGGGCGGAGCCGGCAGAGCAGCCTTCCTGCCCCCCCTCCCTGGCCAGCTGGATGGGGGGTTGGGGGTCACCACAACATGAGGAACTGTATTAAAGGGTCACAGCATTAGGAAGGTTGAGAACCACTGCTTTATATAAACCTATTGTAATTTATTGTCCTCCAAACATATTTAATGTGGCTAGGTTGAAGCTTAGAACGTTGCAAGAGTGTCGTCATTTGTGTAAGCGACATTTAATATGTTAACCAACCCAGTCATTTGTAATCAACCATGTTTAAACAAGCTATGACTTAATACAATGTGTAAACCCAGCGTTAGCATGATATATCACGCACCCGCAAGACATTGTTTTTTTTTTTTTTCAGATAATCCGTTTGGATGGGAGAATTACTCCTCATGAAACTACATTTCCCAGATGGCTTCACGCATCCACGTGACAACCTTAGCGTCAGTAACCCGGCAGACGAACTACATTTCCCGCCGCTCTTTTCTTGCCTGCCCCCAAGCGGCGCATGCGCAGCGGCGAGGCCTGGCTCCTTCACATCGCCGTTGGAATCGTGTGGTGGATGGTGCCAAGGGGTGCTGGCGAGGTGGGTTAGCGATCGCGTGCGACGGCTAAGGACTGTGACCGACAGACCGAGATAGTTTTCAACCGCCGCCATTTCGGTCAGCCCGGCTCCATGATTCCCATATGCCCGGTAGTCTCTTTCACCTATGGTAAGTAACGGCCCCTGGCAAGCCGGGGGGGAAAAGGCGGCAGGGGGGAGGCGCTGAGGGAAGAGGGGGGGGCGCGTTGCTTCAGGAATTGGCTCTGACGAGGCTCTTTTCTTTCCCCCCCCCCTCCCGTCCTGCACGCCATGTCGTCGCTGCAGTGCCCAGCCGGCTGGGGGAAGATGCCAAAATGGCCACCGGCAACTACTTCGGATTCACCCACACCGGGGCCGCTGCTCAATATAGGTAAAGGCGCCTCGGGTCTGTTAACGGGAAGCCCTGGGAGAGTAAGGCTGCTTCGGGCAAGCTGACCCCGCCCCAGCCTCGTGTGGGGCGGTTGGCGCGGACACGCGGAGGCCGCGCGGAAGGCGCAGGCGCGCGAGAGCGACAGGCTGCGTCCGGGCGCGCGCGTCCGGGAGGCCGCGCGGGCATGTTTCGGAGCCTCCCCCCCCCCAACTCAGTCAGGATTTGTGGAATTCACCCACCCCCGCTCTATTCAGCCGGGGGGGGGGACGCAGCACACCTGCAGGGACGCAACACACCTGAGGGATGCTGTGGGGATACTCTTGTCGCCCAATCTCGTATCCACGTTCCTGTAGCCCAGTGTTTCTCAACCTTGACCATTTTAAGGCATGTGGACTTCAACTCCCAGAATTCCACAGCCAGCAATGCTGGCTGTGGAATTCTGGGAGTTGAAGTCCACATGCCTTAAAATGGTCAAGGTTGAGAAACACTGCAGTGTAGCCCTTGAGCCTCTAATGGCCCATCTATTCCGTGCCTGGTGTAGTTTGATTATGTTTTAGTGGGGGTTTTGTATGGGGTACTTTTAGAGCAGGCCTGTTATTTAATTTGATTTTAGAACAGAAACTTGTGTATATTTATCGTGGGGTTTTTTTATTATCGCCTGTTCACCGCCCTGAGTCCCGCAAGGGAGATAGGGCGGTATATAAATTCAATAAATAATAATAATAAATAATAATAATAATGGCGACGGGCTTCCAAAGCGAAGGGAGCTTGCCCAAATTCTCCCAAAGTGTGTTTCTCTTACTGAAGGAACATGGGTCCTCTGTGCCTTTTGGTATATCTTAAAAGGGTTTCCCGATTTATTTCTTCGGTTTGTGTGACCTTTGCTGCTAAGAAGTGAATCGGGGCGGTGAACAATCTTAAAAATAAAAACAATTTTCCATCGTGAATACAAACATTGAAACGTGGAGTAAATAAGCAGTAAACAACAGCCCAACTGAAGAACTGCCAAGGAGAAAGTAACACCCCTTTCCAACACTGACAGGTCAAGCTACAGGTAGTCCTTGACTTAGGACCACAATTGAGCCAAACATTTCTGTTGCTAAGCAAGATGTTTGTTAAGTGAATTTTGCCCCATTTTGTGACCTTTCTTGCCCCAGTTGGTAAGTGAATCATTGCAGCTGTTAAGTTAGTAACACGGTTAAGTGAATCTGGCTTCCCCGTTGACATCATCATCATCATCATCATCATCATCATCATCATAATAATAATAATAATAATAATAATAATAATAATAATAATAAAGTTGGAAGGGACCTTGGAGGTCATCAGAAGGTCACAAAAGCTGATCACATGACCCCAGGACACTGCAACCTGCATAAATATGAGACCATGGGAATGCTGCAGTGGTTGTAAGTGTGAAAAATAGTCATAAGTCATTTTTCTATGCCATTGTAACTTTGAACAGTCATTAAATGAACTGTTGTAAGTTGAGAACTACCTGTACTTTATAAATGGAGCAAACCCCACTTTCTTGTAGCACTGAAGGTGTTACCTAGCTGGGTAATGAAACATCTACATGAAAACAACCAAGCTATGAGAGCACTAAAGACTCCACAATTCAGTCCTGAGCTATGTATCTTTTTGTTCTCAAAAATTAAAATATACCATATAAATCAGTTTCTCAGATTATTCCAGCAACTTCTTGAATAATCAAAACCAAAGTTCTGTACTTTTGAAAGGTAGTCCATCCATGACTATGCTGAATTAATTTTCCGCAAATTAACTGAATTCAGCCCCCCCCCAATAAAAATTGTGATCTTAAAAATTATAAAAATTTTAGAGATATTCTGGAAAGGCTCGTTTTTATTTGAAGTAGAGTAGGAGTGGAATATCATACTTTGTTCCCATGTACATAAAATATATATGTAAGGTAGAATTGTTTATATAAATATGTTTATCACTTGTACACTTCTGCAAGTATTCTGTTAAAGAAAATATTTTCTAATTGTATATTTGTAAATATCTGCATACTTGAAGTCTTTAATCACAAAAGGGGGGGAACTTCTTAGCAATGAACTGCTCCATCTTTATGAACACTAGACAAGCTGATGAATGCAGCATTTATCAACTTCTGCTATTACTCATTTCTCCTTTTGATATTGGCATTGTAAAATGATTGTAACAAATACTTTGTTTTATTTATTAATCAAATTTAAATAGCTGCCCATCTCACCAAAAGTGACTCTGGGTGAAGCAAAACAATCATGCTTATATTCTTTTCCTCTGGAATCTGTGATGATCTCAGGATTATTTATTTTTCTGTTATATTTATAATAATGGTATATAGTGTTTTACAATGCAAATGGTATTTTCAATTTGAAAATGTTTAATGTTCAAAACACATGTGATATGGTCAGAATACTAATGCTAATAGCAAACCTGCCTGTTTCAAGCTTCAGCCATTTTGAATTTGAACTGTTTTGTATACATTTCACAAAAAATCAAAAGTAGAATGGGATGAGAACTGGCTTAAAGTCAGTAGTCAGCTCAGTTGTTGAATCAGGATTTGAATCCAAGCCTTTCTAGTTCAATTTCTTAAGTTCTACTCATTACTACCCTGTCTCTATACATGCATATATGTCCACAAAATTTCAAACATAGCCATTTCTTTTTCAAATGGTTTAATTTATGCATTTTATTTATTATTTTGACTTGGCACGTGACCCAGCTCACAGCATTCATTTGAAATAAATCTCAGAACTGGCCTCTTTCAGCACTTAGCAGATTTTTTGACTTACATTTAGTTTAATTCATCAATATTTGATTTAATTCATCAATATTAGATTATTTAGCTTTTCTCAGTTGATTTTTATGAAAGTTGTCAGCTATATTTTGCTACCCGTATCTTTATAAAGATTAAGTTTCATATCTTAAATCTCTGATTTAAATCTCATAAACAGAGATAGAGAGGCAGAAAATACAAAATAAGAAAAAAAAATTAATTCAGTGGCATTTAAAGATTAAATAATTAGAATAACCAAAATATGTTAACATATTAATATGCATAATTATAAAATTTTGGCATAATTATAAATTTTCTTAATATTTATTTTTTAAAGAGGGCAGTTTTTTCTGTCCATTGAGATTTCCTGAATTGTATGGGCAATTGCTAAAGTGAAACCTGAAACTGAATGACTTCTAAAGACCCAAGACATTACTTATAGTAAATTATATTTTGAAATCTGCTGTCTACAGTGAAAGAAAAGTATCTGAATAATCTTGAACATGCAGTGTGGTGGCCAGTTTCTCTCCTATATTTAAGAAATAGGGCATTTTGTTAGGAAAAATTATGGACGTAATTTTAGTCAGATGAAAGTGTCATGATTTTAATGCAGATGATAAATATAGTGATAGCATTAGTAATTTCACCTTAGTTCATGAAGTTTTCTTCATGTACATTTCAGCGTGTTTTTTTTTTAAATTGAATTGGGGTAAATTAAAGAAAATTGCCTTGTAAAGTTTTTTTAACTCAATGTTGACAAAACTTTACTTTTTTTGTTTTATGAATTTTAGGTCATATTAGAAGCAAAAGTGGTAAATAGTATTTAACAGTTGACCCTGGGCATATTTACAATAAATGTTTTATTTATTTGTATACTTTTATTCATTTCAAGAGCTGCAGGTTTTACTCCAAACTGCATTAAAAGGGCATGTTTTTAGCTCAAAATAATCTGGCAGTCTGAAAATAGCTTTTGTTCACACACAGGATTGTTGATTATGTAATAAGATAATCCTTTGCTGATTAGTAATAAACAAGTATGTGTTAATAATCACTGTAGTAATTTCTTCTGGTTGTTTGCTTTATCAACATCTATTAAAATAACTAGAAAATCATTTGGTTAAAATAAAGAAAAACTTAATGTTATGTTTCTATTGGTTTTATAACTCTTCGTTTATTACTCACTTAACAAATTGGGATTTTTTTTCTTGGGTTATGATTCTTGGCTTGCTGCAAAGTGACAAACTGGAAATTTATCTTTGGAGGTAAAGCTACTTGGTGGTTTACCAGCTCCTAGTGCAGCGGTTCTCAACCTATGGGTCGCGACCCCATTTGGGGTCGATCGACCATTTCACGGGGTCACCATGCAAGGCTGTCCGCCATTTTTTCCCCTTTTCCGGCGGGTGCCTTACCTCCCTTGAGCTGGGCCAGCTGATGGTCGGCCTGCTCCGTTTCTGCTGCTTGCCAGCTACGCCTCGGCAGGCGCAGGGGGCAGAACCACGCATGCGCGGCGCTCCCAGGCAGGGAAAGTCCTCAACTTACGACCGGTTGGGTAGTCCTCGACTTACGACCGGTTTAGTCCTCGACTTACAACTGGTTGGGGGTCGCGGCATTAAAAAGGTTGAGAACCACTGTCCTAGTGGAAAGAGGAGCAAATTGTAACTATTGAACAATATATCTTTCTTGGCTGGTATTAATTAGTCATAATTATGGCATATTATTGAATTCAAACTGATGAAAAATAGATCCTGGTTTTTTGTTGGTTTTCCTCTTTGGTTTAAAATTTTGCTTTGCATAGACTTCTGAAAAGGCTTTGGAAGAGAGGACAAAGTTTTTCTGTGTTTAAGGAACATTCTGCATATGTCTTTGAATTCTGGCATTAGAATTGGAATGCTGCCTTTCTATTTCTGAAAAATAATATGGAAAACTTTTAGTATTCTTCCTTTGATCTGGTTTCTGGTTTCTATCACAGAAAAGGAAGAAAGTTCTTTAGAATTCTGTAGGAATTGAAGACTTACATTTTGAAGTACATGGTTATTCTATGTATAAACATTGCAGTGATGTTTTTTCCAATCATTATATTAAAAATCGGATTTCCAGATTGGCAAACCTTCCCAATGCATGTTTCATTTATAAGCATACAAACCCAAAATTCCTTTTCCAGTTCTATAATTGTTAGAAAATTGCTATTGTTATTAGATTCTCCTAGTCATGTAATTATATTATGCTGACGCCTCAGTCAACTCAATTCCTCATTACAAATAGGCCTTCGCTTACAACCAGTCATTTAATGTAGTAGCACAAAGCATGTAACATAAAACATTGCATTGATCTCTCTCCCCATTGTGGTTGCATGATCCTGATCTGGGTGCTTGGCAACCTGTTTACACTTGGAATCAGTTGCCAAGTGCCCCACAATGTTATGATCCTCATTTCAGTCTTCTCTGCCAGCTTCCTCAGAAAGTCAGTAGGGGAGCGGGCAAGAAAGGTTGCAAGCAGCTGCTGCCTACTGAAGAATTCTCCCTCCCCTCCATGCATGGTGAGTGGGATTCGATATGTATGGAAGGGGACTTGTATATTGGGGCTGGAGTGTGGATCTTTGCGATTCCTGCTTTATTTCTCCAACCCAGCGGACAAGTTCTCCTCGGAAGGGTTGCAGAAACAGATCATGTCCCATGGATCAGAGCCCTGTTTCTGTATCCCCTCAAAGAGGTTCTTCTCTCTGCACAAGGAGGAGGTAAGGAGAGCTCCTTCAAAGGGCTGCAGCAATGAAGCTTAGCTCCTGAAGATTTGAGCTTCATTTCTGCAGCCTGCTGGAGGCATTTTTTTCTGCCCATAGGGAGGAGCTACGTGCCCTCCTTTGGCAGGCAGCTCTTTTGTTTCATCCACTTAACAGCTGAAACTGGGAGAGCTGGGACTGTGTCCATTGAGTGAAGTTGTTATTCAGCTGTCTCGCTTAACAACTCCATTGTCAAAGACTGGGATTCTGGTTCCAAGTTTTATAAGTCAAGGACTACTTGTATACAGTCTGAATTTTGTACTCAGTAGAAAACAATTATTGATTTTGATGGGGGGTTTTTTTTGTTTCTCAGATAGGTTCTAATTTGACTTTCTCAGAATTACTTAGAAACCTTAGAAAAAAAATTACTTAGGTGACAGTTCTTCATACAATTATACCGGAGGAAGAATACATTCAGTAGTATGAGGTAGGCAGCCTTCTCGGGGTAATATAAAATGGCTGCTAGAGGGAAAGAGTTTGAATGCTTAACAGGACCCTTTCTGGGAAGAAAAAATACATTTAAGAGCCTACTTACTCCCACACAAAACATTTTGCATATTGTAACAATTCATTGGTATGTTACTAAGTTTTGCCTTATGCTGAAGGAAAAGGGAAAGAAAGTTTCACGGTCCTCTGATCCCACAATTGGCTTGTTTGTTTGCTTTTACATTCTTGCAGCATGGTGATACAGTGCATTTGCCACTGAAGCACCAGGCTCTCATTCCAGCTCTGCTGCCCCTACCTAGGTGGATGGGAAAGATAATTAAACATATTTTCAAAGACTAAGAAATATGTTGTTTAAAAATTCTTTTTGCCTGTTTGGTAGATAGATGTATTGTTGCTTTAAATTTGCTACTGTTCTTGTTACTGTGTTATATATAGTACTTTATTTTTCATGCAAGAACTCAAAATGCAAAATGTACTAGGACTCAAATATGCAGGAGGTTATTTTAATTTTTGCTGTATTCTTCCTGGATTGTGTTTAAGTAAATAAATTGTTGCTTTGCTGGGTTCGTTGTTATGAATTGTGTTTCTACAGATAGCTGAGGATGAAAAAAGCACACTTTGTTTCTATTATTTGTTATATACTTTCTGAATAGAATTATGTTTCTTGCAAACAATATCAGTTTTTTCCTGGATCATGGTGATCTAAGTAGTTTGGTAATTTTTAAAAAATTAGTTTACAAGACTATGTTTAAATACAGATAGCCCTTGCTAATTGGGACCAGAAGATGTGACTGAATGTGAGCATGTAGGGGGGGGCACAGATGTTGACTAAAGAACTGATCAGATCAAAGGGAGGAGAACCTGCAATTGAATAATTGGTAGTGGAAGAAACTTAGAAAGGATCTATCTTTACTAATCAGTAGGTAAAAAGAAACAGCAGCAAGATTCTGTTATTGTAGCCTTATGGTAAAGTAGAATCAGCTCATCTTGTTATATTTCCTATCTGGTCTACTTGGGAAACTGACAGAAACTCCATTGTTAAGTGACACATCATAATTTTAAAAACCACATTACAGTGACTACAATCTGCAACTTCCTGCTGAATTCCCCGTTGGCCCTTGACTTTGCTTGTTGGAAAGCAAATCACAAAGTATAAATGAACAAACATATGGTTGTCTTTTTAGGAATAAACATTTTATTTCAAGCAATTGTATTCAGTGAGATGGTAACATATATTGCTAATAGCAATTTAAGTCATCTATACAGCAGTCTGCAAATAACCTGACCACATTCCATGCCTTAAACCAGGAGTCTCCGATCTGTGGACCGGCACTGGTCCGCAGCATGTCAGAAACTGGTCCACACAAACAAGTGAAGCCCCATCTGGGGGATACAGGCAGCACACGAAACCATGCCCCCTCCGGTCCGCAGAAAAACCTCTCTCCACAAAACCGGTCCCTGGTGTGCAAAAGGTTGGGGGCTGCTGCCTTAAAGTAACTATGTGTTTCCTTGAAAGTAAGGCCTACACCAACAATAAACCCTAGCTTGATTTTTGGGGGTGGGCCTAATATAAGCCCTATCCCAAAAATAAGCCCTAGTTTAGGTGCGAGGCACACACCTAAAAATCAAGTTGGGGTGGGGGAGTGGAGTGGAGCTTATCCACCCGTCCTGCACACACTTACCTTGTAGCCAGGCCTTTCCTTGCCGGCCCACTTCTTCTGAGGCCTCTTCTGCAGCCAGGCATGCATTTCTCAGTCACAGGGCTTTCCGGAAGGCCTGTGCAGCCAAGAACTGAGCTATGGATTGAATCCATAGCTCGGTTCTGCAAGACCTCAGCAGCCGAGCACCAAGCTATGAATTGAATCCATAGCTCTATACTTCGTTGCTTAGGCCTTCTGGAAAGGCCTGACTGCAGGGCCAAATACAGCTGCAGAACTTTGGCCCCAGAAGAAGTGGACCGGCTGGGTGGGGCTGTCAGTGCCAGAGGTGAGGTAAGGCCTAATCTGAAAATAAGACCCAGTGCCTCTTTTGGAGGGGGGGGGGGGAATAAGACCCGGTCTTTTTTTGGAAGAGACACAGTATCAGTAACTTGAATTGAACCTAGAGGCATATTTGTAGCCACCATAGGATACCAAACTATCAGGAACACTTGTGAATCAGTTGATCAAATGCTGCAGTTGCTTTGCATATCTTAACATAAAAGACAGAATATATAAATATTCTATAAATTTATACTTCAGGACAGGTTTTGTACAAAGACAGTAAGTCTGTGCAGTTCCCATAATTTATCTGTTACACTAGTGATTCTTCACTGAATGTCATCAGAATATAGGTGGTCTTCATTTAGCTGCTTCCTCATATAGCAACAGTTCATAGCTATGATGGTAATGAAAATATAATTTTGCAACCAAACAAAAGTCATTTACAATCTTCATAAGTCTCTATAGCAAGCAAAGTAGCTTTGTGACCAATCCTTATTTCTGACCTTCATGGGTCTCTAAAGCAAAGGAAAGCTGAAGTAAGATCATATGCACAGGCGTGGTTTCAATTAGCAACCACTTTGTTTTATGATCAAATATCTGCTCCTAGTTGTGGTAGCTAAACAAGGACTACCTCTAATAATCTAGGAAACAGGTCTGTAGAAAGTAAAGTTTAATTAGAATGCAGCTTTTATCTAGAAAGCACAGTTATTTAGAATTATCAGGAGAATAAAATAATTCCTTTTCCATTTTATCAGTGCTTCTGTCAGTTTAGATATGTTGTAAGTATAGAGAAGAATATCAACTTTTTTTAACAAACTGAGCCCATATAACATTTGCCTTTACTTTTTTATACAGTTTATAGGCTGCCCAACAGCTCTGATACTTTAATACAAGGGTACAGAAGCAGAGTTGTTTGGAATGGGTAGCCATAATAAATTTAATAAAATGAATAATTAAATAAAACATTTCTTACACATAAATAGCCGGTGGCCAATATATCCCATGTGGAAAATCAGGAAGATAAAAAGTGAAATAGCGAATTGTAAATAATAATATAGTAGTAACACTGGTAAAGACACTTAAGAGTTTTAAGATTTTCAAAGTGAATGATCTTGCAAATTCGATCACTGGCTCTGCATGATGTTGCAGAAGCAAAGGGAACAGATTTGCTAAAACAAAAATGGTAACAGAACCATACTTGCCTTAGAAGAAAAAAAACAGTACTAAGGCTACTCATTCTGTGCTATAACAAAACTTATTTTTACTAAATGAAACACTGCAAATATTATTTTAATGAATTTCTTTGGGTATTACACATCTTATCCTTAAGTACTATAAGAGGAATATAAAGATGTTATATTCTGTGAATCAACATTAAGTGATTCAGCATAACGACTATATTTTGATGTGTGGTCAGGATCTTTGTACACATTTTATTTTTTCTAATGTGACAAATTGAGATTAAAAGGTTAAATGAATTTATATTGTATTGTTCTTGCAAATCTGCTATTCAGAGTTGCCAAGTTTGTTGAGAAGGGGATAAATATTTTGTTCTTGAAATTGAATAGTTAATTCTTAGTTATATTACTAAACAAGTTCAAAATCAACAAGTTCTATACAAAAATTAAGAGCAGGTTTCTGTGTGCAGGATTACTTATTGTACATTTATTATTAGACGTAGAAAGCTATTCTCAAATGATGATGGCTTACACAATTAAAATGAATTACTGCATGAATTTCATCTGAGATATGTGTCCCTTTCAGCTGTGTGATTCTGTGAGGTTTGTCTGCTGTATCTCATTCAGTCCTTTTGGAAAACTGCATTCTTCAACTTAACAAAAGAAACAAAATATAAATGTGATGTTAATGTGCAGGTGTATAATATGAATTTATTATATGTGATTGCTTTTTAGAGGCTATAAAATTAGACCTTATTAAGAACTTTAAAAATGTAATTTATGTGGGTTCCACCTGGTAAATTGAACCATTAGAACTTCTGCCCCTCAAATTCAATTCTCTGAAGCTAATTTTAAAGGGTAACTAGGAATCGGTTCCTTTGGTAGATACTTTCATTAATGGATGCTCATAATATCACTTAATATGTATTTTATTAGGTACAGTAGATCCATAATACTAAATTTTTAATTTAGTTTAACCTTTCTCAGATTTATTTAGACTTGAACAATTTAAGAGCATAGTTGCTGGGTATTAGACTTCATTATTATATAGTGATACTTCTTGGCCTCTTCCTATTACAGCCAACAGCCGGCTTCAGGTGTAGCTTATTCCCATCCAACTACAGTTGCAAGCTACACTGTTCATCAGGCTCCTGTAGCTGCGCATACAGTTACTGCAGCCTATGCCCCAGCAGCAGCAACAGTTGCAGTAGCCAGGCCTGCTCCAGTGGCTGTTGCAGCTGCTGCAACAGCTGCAGCCTATGGAGGATACCCTACAGCACATACAGCAACTGATTATGGTTACACACAGAGACAGCAGGAAGCTCCTCCACCACCTCCACCAGTCACCACACAGAATTACCAGGTAAATATATATGGATAAAGTATCATTCACTAATGGTGCAGTTCAGTTTTTTTTGTTTAACCATGATTTATTGAATAACCAAGAATTTACTTGTGTTGGCTTTCATGCTGGTACATGTTTGGGCAGTTTTTGGCTTCAGGCTTTAGTGGACTAGACAACAGATTTCCTGATGTTTTACCAGAAACTATGGCTGCAATTTTTTACAAGCAAGATGACGTATTATGCAGACCATAGGCTACTGAAGCAGGAACTGATTGGACTCCTATCTTTATAACCAGGTATCCTAACTTCTGATTGATCTTTAGCCAAGCTGATTTCTAATTGGTGCAGATTGGTGAGGACTGGTGTCTCCCATTGAAATGTCAGGAAATCTGTTCTCTAGACCAGTCACTAAACCCTGAAGTCCAACACTGCCTAACCAAGAATTGTATTTATACTACATATTAACTATAGTACTGTATTTTATAATTTCAGTGGGTAAATTCATAAAATGTACAAAGCCTAACAAAGTATATCATGGCTTAGTGTAATATATAAATCAAACGTTTTTTCTTATTAAAAATGGGTAATTGAATAAGTATGCAATAAGAATGAAAACCTCTGGAGTATTTTTTGAATGCATAATGTTAAAGAACTTCTCAAAATTAATACAGGGAACAGATTATACATTGATTGTATGCTGAATCCTATATAATTTAAGTCAGTTCTCAGCCTCAGATCTTTTCTAATTTAGTGGCTAAATATGAAATATTAATGTAACTTAAAAAGTTAATTCCAAAAGGAAAAACTTCCTGTCTGTATCATATTTAGGAGAGTTTCACAAACCTAGAAGAATTTTTTTAGGAAGCACATGAGCCCACAAAGATTCCCTCATGTAAATTCCATTATGGCAGTTAATTTACCTTATAACCGAAGTCCACAAACAATGTCTTCATTTCTTCCCCATGTATTTCTTCAGGACTCCTATTCCTATGTTAGATCTACTGCTCCAGCTGTAGCTTATGACAGCAAGCAATATTATCAGCAGCCAACTGCAACTGCAGTGGCAGCTGCTGCCCAACCACAGCCTTCTGTGGCTGAATCATACTATCAAACAGGTGAGTTTCATACTTTCAAATCCTTTTGTCTTTATCTTATAGTTTTAAAAAGTCTAAACCAGACATGTCACACTCGCAATGTCACGTGACATCGCGAGACGTATCGTGACAGTTTTGCCATTGCCGGCAATGGGGTGGGCGCGGCTTTTGGATGACACATATGGCCCGCAGGCCCACAGTTTGACACCGCTGGTCTAAACATTCTCAAAACCAAGTAATAGTTTATTGCAGGGATTTGGGAATGAGTCTAATTCCTTCCTTAACCTGCTTGGTCACAGGTCTGGAGTTAAGGCACTTGTGAAGCCTTTCTCATTTTTAATATTGTATTGTTGGCTTTTCTGGGTAGTTATGCTTGCTTTTGTTATATTTTTAGCTATATTTTAATTATATATTTGATATTGTGTAAGCACTTAGTTTTGGGGAATTGGGTAGCTTTAACAAATGTAATTTAATAGCAATATCACTTAGACTTCACAGTGCTTTCCAGTCTTCCCTAAGTGGTGTACAGAGTTAGCATATTGCCCCCATCAATCTAGGTCCTCATTTTACCAATCTCAGAAGGATGGAAGGCTGATTCAATGTTGAATCAATGAGAATCAAACTGTTGGCAATGGCAGAATTAGCCTGCAGTACTGCATTCTAACCACTGCTCCACCATGGCTCTAATAATAGTAGTTTTAGTGGTTCGGTTATTACTTCATTTATTTCTTCAACTTGTATAGCCATATAGCTCATGATGACTGAGCCATGTACAAACAAAATAAAAACAATCACTAAAAATACATATCAAAGGAGAAATACAAATTAGAAGGATGATAATCAATATGCTATCATCCTTCTTTAGAAATGGGCTTACTTATTATTATTTTATTATTATTTATTATTTATTGAATTTATATCCCGCCCTTCTCCTTGCGGACTCAGGGCGGCTGACAATCGATTAAAAATACACCAATAACAATTACAAAATTAAAATTAGTTAAGAAGAAATATTTAAATATTGTCTAATTAAAACACTTAACACTCTCCTAGTGCCCAAAGGAAGTTTGTAGCTTTCTTAAGCAGAGTGCATACCCCGAAGAGTGTATATGTATTCATATGTTCATGTTTTGGGGATGAATAGTTAGCAATCTCTTAATTCAGTGATGGCGAACCTTTTAGAGACCGAGTGCCCAAACTGCAACCCAAAACCCACTTATGCATCGTCAGGTGCCGGGTGGGTGTGGCCAATTGGATGGGTGTGGCCCATTGGGTGGGCGTGGCTGCGGTGGTAACGTCAGACTGGGTGGGACTAAAAAGTTCAATCAATTCCAACTTTGTGAGATCTTTTTTTTCCCCGTGAGAAGTTGAAATTGACTGATTGATTGAACCTATTTTTTTTGCCCACGGCGGCGGAGGCCTAAAGTGAAAAGGTTTTATAAAACCCAGCTGAAGGCCTGGGACTGGGGCGATGGCGCGCGTGCCCACCGATAGGGCTCTGAGTGCCGCCTCTGGCACCCGTGCCATAGGTTCGCCACCACTGTCTTAATTGATACCTGAGTGAATTTAAAATATGCTGTGACTAAAATATTTCATTCAGTCTTTTTAGCAGATCAGTTCATTGGTGTAGTCCTGTGCTGATAATTTTCATTAGGTTTCAAGTTTATTAATATAACTAGTATGTCATCTAACCTTAAATCAGTATAATTAATCAAATTATATGCTTTGCTAAACAAAATGTTATTGCAAATAGGTTGACTATTAAGTAAGATATATTAAAAAGTACTAGTTAAAAACTTTATATTGTTCTCTTGAACATTTGGGATCTGATTGATAAGTACAATAAAATCTTCAGCCATACAAACTTAAACCACAGGACATCAGCTTTTTCTGCAATTGTGCCTGTACTACTTTGAAGGTATGCTATTAAATTAAAATGTTATAAAATACATATTTATGGAACCTAAAGATAGGTTAGGATTTGTACTTTTATTTTTATATTAGTAATAAGATAAAGAAAAAAGGAAATTGCTTCATAAAATTACAGCTTGGAGAGAATTCTTGATTTTAATGCGTAATTTTTTCCTGCTCTTATCTAGCTCCAAAGGCTGGTTACAGCCAAGGAGCTACTCAGTACACTCAAGCCCAGCAAACTCGACAGGTAACAGCCATAAAGCCAGCCACTCCAAGTCCAGCTACTACTACGTTCTCTATATATCCGGTATCTTCCACTGTGCAACCTGTTGCTGCTGCAGCGACTGTGGTTCCCTCATATACCCAAAGTGCCACGTATAGTACAACAGCAGTTACATATTCCGGTGAGTAATACTTAAAACAGGACAGAAATGATGTGTAAGGTGTATATAAGGGAGAAGTCAGAGTTATAAAAATATTGCATTGACATATCTGACTTTAGTAGAAAAACTAGATTTTACATTCAAATTACATGGTGTGCAGCTTAATCTTGTGCATATTTACTAAGAGGTGAGTTGGATTGTGTCAGGGCCTCCTTTGAGATAGTTATGGGATTGCAGCTTTTAGATTAGTTTTGGCCCTGATATGACTTGGTGAAAACAAGAAGCCAATTTCAGATTGCCTTAGTTTAATCCATAGCAGATATGACATGTGTATCTATTAAAAATTATAGTGGTACACATAATGATAAAAAATGTCTTAGATAAATATAATATATTCAATATATTATAAGGTGTAAATTGTTACATAAATCATCAGAACGAAGCAAATTAGATTGTCTTAACATGGCCAATTAACTCATATTATTTAAATTTCATCATTATAAATTCAATAGAGAGATGGGCTTTGTGGAATTATTTGGTACTGTAGTGAATCCTAAATGAAATAGTGTTAAAACAGGATAATAGGAGGTTAATATATGGATGGAACCAAAAATCTTAATCTTTAATCCTTCAGCGTTACCCCTTCCCATCCTATCTCAGAGCATAAGTAAATTGTGCTTGAGTAGACAATTCAGTTTTCTCAGAAATGTCTGCAGAATTCCAAGAAATAAAGTCTATATATTTGGAAGATGTTCAGCAACTGATGCTATGGATGCTTTTATGTTATAGATGTTATTGATTTGGTATTATAATGAATTGATTTTAAAAATTGCAAGTCACTCCTCTTTGCACTGAGATAAAGTAGCTTGCCTATATAGATTGAAATGAAGTTTAATTTTGTATAACTATGAAATTAAACTTCACTGTAGCAATGATTTTTCTGTGAAATGAGGTTCTCCTAGAAACCTGGATGGTCCCCACCCTGTATTGTTTGAAGAGCCTTGAAGATGTGGCTCTTCATCCAGGTTTTTGACAAGGGAGAGTAAAGACACTTTGTGTCTTTCCTAACCAGTCTGTCAGTCATACCATCTTTTACTTTTTTTAATAGTTATTCCCCTTGTCTTAGTTGTTATGAGTGACCCAAGGTCATTGAGAGTCAGTTGGCTTACAAATTTGATAAATTACCAACTTTTTGTGTACTATATTAATGTTGAAATTCTCTTTTAAAGATGAAACCTTTCTTAACAAATGCTATGTTAATGCTGAAACTCTCCTTAAAAGATGAATTGTGGGTTGTATCCCTCATAAATGTGACCTGAATTTTCTGTTGTTTAAAGGTACATCCTATTCAGGTTATGAAGCTGCAGTGTATTCAGCTGCATCATCTTACTATCAACAGCAACAGCAGCAGCAAAAACAAGTAGCGGCGGCGGCAGCTGCTGCCGCTGCAACAGCTGCCTGGACAGGGACCACCTTTACTAAAAAGGCACCATTCCAAAATAAACAACTGAAACCAAAACAGCCTCCTAAACCACCGCAGATCCACTATTGTGATGTTTGTAAAATCAGCTGTGCTGGACCACAGGTAATATTCTTTTCACTGAACTTTAAATGAAACAATATCTATACAGGTGTAGTCCCCGAGGTACGAGCCTAATAGAGCCTGCCCATTAGGCTCGTAATCGTCAAATGAATTAAACTCAATATTACAACATTTTAAAATCAAACTCATTAATTGAGTCAAATGGGTCGTTAAATGAATGAAGATTTGATTTACTATTTCCTCCGATGGCTGCCTGAAATGGGAGACTTTTCCTGCCGCTGCTGCAGGCTGTTTGTTTCCAGCTGCAAATCAGCTGTTTCCAGTTTCAGTAACTACAGTACTTGTAAACTGCTCCCAAGTAGGCAGTAGGCATTTGTTGCTAGGTAGCTCAAGCTTCTTCAGAGGGGGGTGGAGAACTCTACCATTGCAGCTGCCACTAAAGTAATTAGCTTAAGCGTCTCCAGTTTGCAGAAATCTCCGATTGCTTTAAAACAACCACACAAACACTTGCCGGCCATAGCGTAAGCATCTCCAGCCAGGCATGCAGAGAGAGATGGGAGTGGAGTTTACAAAACTGTTGGCGTGCAACAGTAACTGAGATGGAGGGGACCTTGAGGTCATCTAGTCTAACCCACTGCTCTCACAAGAGTACTGTACTGTATTTCTGATAAATGCCTATCCAGACTCTTCTTAAAAGCCTCCAGTGAGAGAACACCCACAACTTCTGGAGGTAATTTAAATTTAAAACCTTTAAAAAAAAATGCTCCTTATCAGGACAAGCCTCTCCAGCCAAAATCCAAAATGCGGGGAGGGGTGGGGGGAATTTCCTTCCAGTAAGTGTTAGGACAGTGGTTCTCAACCTGTGGGTCGGGACCCCATTTGGGGTCGATCGACCATTTCATGGGGGTCGCCAAGCAAGGCTGTCCGCCATTTTTTTTTGTCCACCATTTTTCCCCCTTTTCTGGCGGGTGCCTTACCTCCCTTGGGCTGGGCCAGCTGGTGGTCGGCCTGCTCCATCTGCCCTTGCCAGCTACGCCTCGGCTGGCGCAGGGGGAGGAACCACGCATGCGCGGCGCTCCCGGGCAGGGAAAGTCCTCGACTTACGACCAGTTTAGTCCTCGACGTATGACCGGTTGGGGTCGCGGCATTAAAAAGGTTGAGAACCACTGTGTTAGGAGAATCTCTGATGGGTCTATGTTAGGGAAAGGAGCAGCAGCAGCCACGCGCTATAAGTTTCAGGCAAATGCAAACAATCAATCTTGCAAAATACTGTACTTACAAAACAATAAAAAGCAGAGCAATTCCCAAAGTAATTACAAACAATACAGTACAGTACTATAGAGTAACAAAAAAGAATATTTTAAAATACTTACAGAAGTAATTCTAGCCCTCTACAAGCCCAGTCCTTAAGCCCAGCAAGCAGCAGATCTTCCACACGCAGCTCCAGGAAAACAAAAACAAACGGTCCTGCCGGCTGCAAAAATCTTGCTTGGCCATGTGACCAGGCACACACACACACACACACACACACACACACACACACATACAAAAAAAAAACACTTCCAAGTTCTCGTAGGCCTGAACTGGCCCAGGCAAGTCACAGAGTAAAAATGGCTGCCACAGCAGCCGAGACTGAATCCAAGTCACATGGCTACAGAGGCCTGCTTTTGATCGCAATTTTGAATTTTTAATGTAAGTACTCTTTCTGAATAACCTCATTTTTGTGAAATATTGCTAAATAAATGCTCATATCTGGGGGATTACCTGTATTAGAAGTATTTAAGGAGCTTTAAGAAGTCACAGTCTTCAGGGCTCTTTCAGTTACAATAAATTACAATGTTTCTCTTTAGTACAAATAGTAATTGTATTCAAAGGCATTGCTCGGAATCTGACAACTTCATTAGGCTTGCTCCATCTGCACCAGGGGTCCCCATTTGGAACTGGGCCGCACCAGCAATGGGAGAGTGTGCGTGCGAACGGCAGGCGCTATCGCTCACAGCCCCACTCACGCTCACACTGGGCGCTGGTGCTTGCAGTCCCAGTCGTGAGTGGTGGACACATGCGCCCACCACTCACATGAATGAAACTGTGTGCGTACGCACCTGCCCCTCACACAAAACCATCCCCTCCTCCCCCTCTGCGCCAGGCTGTCAACCCAGAAAGGTTGGGGAACGCTGATCTACACCATGGCACTCATTGAAATACAGAACACAATGCACACTGTTCTGGAATGCTTTGTTTCATCAGAATCTGTTATTAAAACTTAGATTAAGCTCTGATCTCATTGCATGGCAAAGTACTGCAGGATTATAGTTTTGATGGGTTCATAGACTTTTTAACCACTATATTGTTTTTATTGTTTTATCACAGAGAATAAAACACAAAACATATGAAACAAAACAAAAGCATACGTTCAACTCTAACAAGAACAACAAAGAAAAAAATAGTGTACAAAAAAAAAGAAAACGGTCAATTAAATTTAACATGTAGGATCTACCATGGGTGCTGAAAGAAAAGAAAAAAAAACAGTAAACTTTCCTCCCCTTTTACAAATATATAAATAAAAAAGAAAGAAGAAAAAGGAGTCAACAGGTTGAGCTAAACATACTAATCTTCAAAACCCTCTGTTAACCATCTGTTATTATATTTAGCTCATAAAAAGTCTACAAACCATTTCCAGTCTCTTATAAAGCTGTCTAGTCCATTATCTCTAATCAAAGCGGTTAATTTCGCCATTTCTGCTAGTTCAGTCAATTTCAAAGTCCATTCTTCAACAGTCGGCATCTCTTTTTCTTTCCAGTTTTTGGCAAGTACAATCCTCGCAGCCGTCACCATGTGAAGGAATAGCACCTCAAATTGTTTTTCGATTGGCTTGTCCATCATACCTAAAAGTAAAGCTTCAGGTTTCATTAATATTGGTATCTTAAATATTTTTGCATTGTCATTGTTATGTTTATCCAGTATGTTTTCACATATTTTCAAGACCACCATATATGATAAAATGAACCTGCATTTTGACTACATTTCCAGCACTCACTAGAAATCCCTTTATACATTTTTGCTAGTCTATCTGGGATCAAGTACATCATTTTGTAAAAGTTTTCTTTCAAAATATAATTTAATGTGAATTTTAGTCCATTTGTCTATACATTCTCCCATTTATCTAGCATTGTATTATACCCAAACTTGTTTTGCCCATTTTACCATACACTCTTTGATGTATTCATCTTCTAGGTTCATCTTAAATAGCATTTTATATACTTTAGAAAACAAGTGGTCATCTCCAGAAGATAAATTAATGTCCAATTCAGATTTAGTTCCTGTGAAAACATTTTTTATCAAATTTAAATCTTTCAAAAATTATATAATAATTAAACCAATCACAAGCAAATCCTTCACTTACTAGTTGTTCTCTTTATCTTAAATCCCTCTTTTTCAAATATCAATAAGTCTTGATATGTCATTTATTTACATTCTGAATCATCTCTGTTCTATGTAGCACTTCATGAGGTGATAGCCAAAATGGCGCTTTATCAGCTAATCTTTTATACTTCCACCATACACGTGCAATCGATTGCCTAATAGAATGAATCTTAAAACCAGGGTTAACTTTTACTTTGTCATACCACAGATAGGCGTGCCACCAACTCTCAAATCAAAACCTTTGAGGTCTAACAGCCTCAACTTTTAAAAGCCTTTAACTTTTTAAAGTTATCCAATCTTTTAACCATACCACATAATAAGCATCATAATATAATCTAAGATCCGGCAAACCCAGATATCCTCTATCTTTAGAATCTTGTAGCAGCTTTTTAATTCTTGCTTTTTTATTTTGCCAATATATATCTTTCTTACACTATTTGAAAGTGGAATCGCTAATCAATATTGGTATAGTCTGAAATAAAAATAACATTCTAGGTAGTACATTCATTTTAATTACTGAGATTTTTCCCATTAATGACAAATCTAATTTTTGCCAAATCCAATTTTCGGTCCTTCATATTTTACCATAATTATTTTTGTAAAGCTTAAAATTTTCCTCAGTGAGAGTCAACCCCAAGCACTGAACCTTTTTCACAACTTTAAAACCAGTCTTAAATTCCAATTTCTTCTGATCTTCTATCTTTATGTCATCTTTGTCATCTTTGTCATCTTTGATTTATTTATTAATAAACCCGCCAGTTCTCCAAACATTTCAATCTTCCTCATAATATGTTCAATGTTCTCTAACAGGACTTGCACAATCAATACCAAATTGTTGACAAATGCACATAATTTGTAATTATGCACTTTAATTTGTGGTCCTATTGCTCTATTATCCTATCTAATAGCTCTATTTAATAGTTCCAGCACTAGAATAAATAATAAAGGGGATAAAGTACATCCCTTATTCCCTTCTTGAGTTCACCTGGTTTTGTAAAATCTCCATTCACTAGGATTCAAGCTTTCTGGAGTGTATAGATGTACTTCAGACCCTGTATAAAGCCCAATCCAAAATCCATTTTTTCCACTACTTTAAACATAAAGTTTAAAGTTGTCAAAAGCTTTTTCTGCATCCAGAAAGACTAATGTAATCTGTTTGTCACTATGTTGTTGTAAATATTCAATTATATTCAGAATTACTTACATTATCTTTTAGTTGTCTTTTAGATAGGAAACCACTCTGGTCCTTATGTATATAATCCTGTAAAACCTTTTTAAGACTTTCAGCTAAAAATAAATGTAAAGAGTTTATAGTCATTAAGGCGAGAAATTGGCCTGTAGTTCTTCACAGAAGTTAAATCCAGTATTAAAGAAATGTAGGCATCTTTCCAAGAGTCTGGTATAGGGTTCCCCTGTAAGATGGACTTCATTAAGTCCTTCATCGGAAGAAGTAGTTGATCTTCGAAAATTTTATAGAATCCGCTCGGTAGGCCATCCTGTTTCAGCTCTTTTAATTGCTTCTATTATTTCAAAAGTTGTTATTGGACTATTCAAAATTTGCTTGTAGTTTTCCGACAGTTGAGGAACATTTTTAGTTGTTATATACTCCTCTATTGCATCTAAAGAGATTTCTTGTTCTTTATATAAATTGGTATATTAATTCCAAAAAAGTCTTTGAATGTTTCTGTTGTCCATGTAGGTCTTATTCCCCTCTTGAAGCTTAGTTATCATCTTCTTTTCTGTCTGTTTTCTTAGTTTGTAACCACTATATTGTAATCAAACCAGCTTCTCTAGTTTATGGTTCAGAACTGAAGGAAGCAAGATAAGGTAAATAAAGTAGCCAAAGTTGTGTTCTTTATAGCAGATGTCAGTCTAAATTGTCTCTAATTTCTTGCTAGAACAGTGTCTTTGGATATTGCAACCAAGACATAACTTTATCTAAAAAAAAAACACCCTGAAATACGCACTCCACTTCTGACCGCAGGCTTGTTTAAAGGGAAGAACCTGCTTAAAGAGCCATGGGAGTATATCTAATGGAAACGGAAATCAAGAGAAAGGTTTTATCAGTAATGCATAGGAAACCTGAGCCTAATGGTACTATAGATCTCGCATCATGTTTTCCATGCTTTGTCCTTTTTGTCTCTAGAGATCAAGTAAACAAAGGAAACTTCCACATACAGCGTGTGCTCCAAATTACAACAACTGAACCATGCCACCTACAAACAAATATTCTGATTTCTACCAATTGTCCTTGCCCAGAAGAACAACAAATTGTTATGACACAGACCAAGTTTTCATGAAAATTTTATATTCATGAAATTATAAATTCATTGTGGAATGCCATCAAAGAGAGAATTGCCTGGTATCTGTAAATCTGCCAGAGAACTACTTCCACCCATATCCATATATATGCCACTCAGAAAATTTCTGTGAGCCTGTTACCAAAGCATGGCTCTTCCCCTTCAGTGTATTGTAAACTGCCTAAGTATTCACAAATTTGCCCATTTCACATCTAATGCATATTTATGCTTGGTTGATCAATCTACTGATAAGCTTCCTCCCCCCCCCCCCCCCAGAACAGAAGGAGAGCCATCTGAACCTGCCTGCAGACTTTACAACATCTTGTGTTCCTAATCAACAGATAGAAAAATAATTTCATATCATTTGGGAAGGGTGTAATTTTGGACAGAGATTTTCTTTCCATAGGCCTGTAGTCAGTCGATTTTCAGGGATGCTAATTGAATGGATGCTTTCTAGTGCCATTATTCTGGTATATCTTACCTTCAGATGCCCTCTTCCACAATAAGGAATTGGAAGACTGGAATTTGCATGATGGTTCTTTTTCTATAGTAGACAAGTATCCAAGCCCATCCAAGTATTCGCGCAAAGTAGGCACAGGAGTCTTTCAATATTCTCATAAGATACGTGTGTGTGTGTATAATTTCCATATTAGCCATGTCTGATTCTTGGACAAACCTCTGCGGTTTTTTCTTGGCAAGGTTTTTCAGAACTGGTTTGCCCTCCTGGCCCAAGGGCACCCAGCTGGCTTTATGCTTAAGATGGAACTAGTACTTACAGTTTCCTGGTTTCTAGCTTACTGCGGTTGCTACGTCAAAGTGACTTTTGTGTCTATGTATATAACAATACAAAAATATTGAGTAACCTGTTTTACTACATTCAAATATATGCTATTCAGAGTCAAATTTTGTCATTCTGAAGGTTAGGATAGGTACATTCTCAAAATAACAATTTTTGCCAGCTTAAGTGATTGGGTGATTATCTGCTATAAGATGTAAATTCCTGCTTTTAAATTATCTATACTGCTAAGCCAAACATGAACAATGAACAATAACAATTTTTTTAGAACATTTCAACAAGTTTAGACATTAAAATCATGACATAATACTATAAATTCTGTACCCTCTCAAAAGCAAACCTAAGAATTGCCTCATCTTGTTTACATAAAACTTGGAATAATATAACAAATGTATTAATCTCTTTTGTTTTCTATTTTAGACTTATAAAGAACATTTGGAGGGACAGAAGCATAAAAAAAAAGAAGCAGCATTGAAAGTATCTCAGAACACCACCAGTAACAGTGCTTCTTCTCGTGGGACTCAGAACCAGTTGCGTTGTGAGCTGTGTGATGTGTCCTGCACCGGAGCTGATGCTTATGCTGCTCATATTCGCGGAGCTAAACACCAAAAAGTAGGCCTTTCCCCTTCTTAATTCTTTTTATGGACTTTTAAAGTTATTTTGAATATTTAGCAATTATAAATCTACATGCATGTTTATCATTCCTGTTAAAATAAACTTCTTTTATTAATGGTTCTAGGTGGTTAAGCTGCATACTAAACTTGGCAAACCCATTCCTTCAACTGAACCAAATGTTGTCACCCAGGCTACATCAGCAACGTCATCTTCTAAGCCAGCAGCTGTGTCTTCAAATATCTCAAGTAGCAGCAGCACTGTGAATTCTTCTGTTACATCTTTGGCAGTAAAAATTCTTACTCCTTCTGCCAATGTGCTACTTAGTACAACATCAAACAACAAAACTACAATAGTTCCAACTAACATTGCTGTAAAAAAGATATCTACACCCAAAATTAACTTTGTTGGCAAGTATAGAGATCTTGATTGTTAAATTTATAAAAATATTAAGACCATAAATTCATTTATATATAACTATAAAATTTCAGTATACGTTATATGAGAGCCAGTTTGGTGTAGTGGGGTTAAGGCACCAGGCTACAAACTGGGAGATCATGAGTTCTAGTCCCACCTGAGGCACAAAGCCTAAGGTAACCTTGGGTTAATCACAGTGGCAAACTGCTTCTGAAAAACAATACCAAGAAAGCTGCAGGGACTTATCCAGGTAGTCTCTGAGAATCGGACATGATTGAACAGGCAGACAGATCTTTTATGTTTTTGTCTGCTAGCGATTAGATTTTTGAATGAGGTTCTTTAATTGAGCAGATATTTTCCATTCCATGCCTTTTCCAGAAATCTTTATAAATAATTTTCAAAATTGCTAATTAAGTGTAGAGGGAAATGTTAATTAAATGCCAGATTTAATAATTTAGCCTTAGAAGTTGACCTTTCTAAAACTTCTAAAGCGTCTTAACTATGTAGGAGTCTCAGCTTTACTTTCTAAATTCTACAGGCTTGTTAAGTTTAGAATTTGTAATTACCAATGGAGCTTACAGATCACTTGGTTCTCTTCATAACTGTTCTTGAGAGTTGATCCAGTCTCTACAGTGAACTCTCCAGGGTCCTGATAGAACCCCGTAGAACTGTTTGTGGTTGAATTATTCATCTATATCTCCTATTTATAGATTTCCCCAAAATTCCACAGCCAACGTGGCTATTGCTGAGAATTTTATAAAGCTATACATTTGGAGGACACCAAGTTCCAGAAGGCTGTTCAATCCATAGAATTTATGAGAACTGTGTTGTAACCCTCAGCCAGGAAAAGAGATTCCAGAGTAATGGCCTTCAATGCGTATCATTAGGGCAGCAGATTTTCAGGAGTTGACAAAGATATAAATGATGTTTGGCAACTCTTTTATTTATTTATTGTATTGTATTGTATTTTTAAAATATCCTCATTTATTAGTCTCCAAATGATTTTACAATAAATATATAAAAGCAAAATCTAGTTAAGAATGAACAATCAAAATGTAAGTTTCTAAGTTGCAGGGCAACCCAACCAAACAAGCACTATGGGAAGGATTATTGTAGGCGATGGTCATTTTCCTTTTATACTATTTCATATTAGGTGGCAATAAATTACAGACAACAGGAAGTAAAATGGATGACATGAAAGCTGTAGAAAATATCAAGAGTACCCCTGTTGCCGCAGTACAAATGCAGGAATCTAAAGCAGATATCTCTGCTGAAGCTGTAACTTCTACAGCTCTTGCTGCTTTGCAAAGCGAGGTCCAACCTGTTGGTCATGACTATGTGGAAGAGGTAATATTGTGAAAACTATATTGATTAAATCCAGATGTATCACGTAGCATAAACTAAACACAGAAATGTATTAAAATTTGCAGAATTGAAATTACAGAATCATAGTATTTATTGATGGTTAATTAAATGTCACCTAATTATTCGGATCTAGTTTCATAAAAATTAGTTGCAATGCTGTTTGGCATTTGAGAAAAGGAGAATAATTGCATCCTTATCTTAGCAATTTAAGATTTGCTTAAGATATGGATCATTCTTCAAAACTGAATAATCAGAATTCAGATGCAAGGCAACACGTATTGGTATATGGTAAGAGTTTTTTACTTAAAATTGAAAAATGGCGCAATATTAGAGAGTCTAGTAATAGATACTTGTTCTTAAATTGTACAGTGCTGATACAGTAATATTTTTGTATCATTGTTCAAATTTGTGATAATAGTTGCATTTTACATTAATGTGTCAGAAATATTACTGCTGCATTTGTGTCTGTCTAGTACAGGGGTAGGGAACCTTGGCTCTTTTGTGACTCATGGACTTCAACTCGCTCAGGAATTCTGGGAATTGAAGTCCACGAGTCATAAAAGAGCCAAGGTTGCCTACCCCTGGTCTAGTATAAGTAAATATTAACTATCATTGAGAGTGGAAAAAGAGACTAGCTTACCATTTATGTTTCCTAAATGATAACTGCCATCATTTCAAACATGTATTGGCAGAAATAGGTTAACATAAGTCATGGTGCCTCTGTTGACAGGAACAAAACAACAACTGAATTGTGTTATTTCTATTTAACTTGAAAGGATGACTCTAAATAATTTACATTGAATTCCACCTTTAAAAGCAACAAAATCTATAACATATCTTAGAGGAGTCAAATTCCCTTACCTGGAAAGTGCTACTGGGTCTATATCATTCAGTAGACTGGAGATTGATGTATATTATTAAACAGACTGATAAAAAAAGTAGAAATGCTTTTGTTTTTGCAGAGGAAGATAGTTTTGTGTTGACAGATTTCTCCCTTCTGAGCTGGTAGGGGGGTCCTTGAGCTCAGTTGTTACCTTGAAAATGTTTGATTCAGGCTTGTTATCACATGATAAGAAGTAGCTATAACTGATAACTGCATTTTCTTTGTTGCAAAGGTTCGTAATGATGAGGGAAAAGTGATTCGTTTCCATTGCAAGCTTTGTGAATGTAGCTTTAATGATCCTAATGCTAAGGAGATGCACTTAAAAGGAAGGCGGCATCGGTTACAATATAAGGTGAAAGTCTGTTCTTGTCTGTTATGGAGCTTAGAAATAAATATAGGAATTGTAGATGTCTTAAATAATGTATTGTTTTCAGTACATATGCATGTTTATTGAAAAGATTTTTGCCGCATATTGTAAGACTTCATACAAATAGAATTTAGAATCAGCAATTTGAAACAGCATTCTTTGTTTAGAATACTTGCTGTCATTACAAACTGATGCATGTTCAATTTTTACTTTTTAACAAATGAAGACTATTACAGTGAGATATTGATAGTTCTGAAAGAGGAGGATGGGCAGCATCTACAACAGTGGTTCTCAACCTGTGGGTCGGGACCCCATTTGGGGTCGATCGACCATTTCACGGGGGTCGCCAAGCAAGCCTGTCCGCCATTTTTTTATCTGCCATTTTTTTTGTCCGCCATTTTTTCCCTCTTTTCCGGCGGGTGCCTTACCTCCCTTGGGCTGGGCCAGCTGGTGGTCAGCCTGCTCCGTCTCTGCCGCTTGCCAGCTACACCTCGGCCGGCGCAGGGAGCGGAACCACGCATGCGCGGCGCTCCCGGGCAGGGAAAGTCCTCGACTTACGAACGGTTGGGTAGTCCTTGACTTACGACCGGTTTAGTCCTCAACTTACGACCGGTTTAGTTTTCGACTTACGACTGGTTGGGGTCGCGGCATTAAAAAGGTTGAGAACCACTGATCTACAAGAAGTTATTTAATTATGAAATGTAATTCATTTGAAAATAATACTAAGCATTTTTGTATCATGCTTCAGAATGTCAATATAATATGAAAGTAAAATTCTTTATTGCTAATTTCTTAGAAAGATTTATATTTGTAATATATAAGCTTTTCATTCTAGAGCATACTTACAACAAAATAATAACAAAATTTTTCATATATGCTTAAAACAAAACAGTCCCATTAGAATATTTTGAGTGGGATTATTCTAATGGAATACATTCAAAATAATGGCATGTTGCACTATATAGAATAAGGAGTATTTAGAACAAGCTTATTTTTTTATTCTAAAGCCACAAAAATAGGTAGGATGGTATACCATATTGAATGATATCTATTGCTCTATGTACAAAAACAAAATAATCTTACATAAATGTATTCAAAATCTTCACATTTAAAACAGAAAAAAGTAAACCCAGACTTACAAGTAGAAGTGAAGCCTAGCATCCGGGCAAGGAAGATACAAGAAGAAAAGATGAGAAAGCAAATGCAGAAAGAAGAATATTGGAGAAGGCGTGAAGAAGAAGAACGGTGGAGAATGGAAATGAGGTAATACGCCAGCTAGATTGTCATGATTCATACTCAGTTGAACTTTTTTTGGTGAAGGGGTCCTTGTGGATGTTCATGGACCATGTTGAATGGATAAGAATCTCCTCTTTTCAAAAGAAAAGAATCCTTCACAGTTAGGTAGATACACACACACACACACACACACACACATCTAGTTGATATACTGTGATTTGGTTTGTATATTTCAGACGCTATGAGGAAGACATGTACTGGAGGAGGATGGAAGATGAACAGCATCACTGGGACGATCGTCGTAGAATACCTGATGGAGGATATCCTCATGGTCCTCCAGGCCCTCTTGGGTTACTTGGTGTCAGACCAGGAATGCCACCACAGCCACAGGGACCAGCTGTGAGTATTTATTTACTTAAAACCTAACATGTTTGATACCAACTCTTTGTACAACTGCCCTCATTTGTTTTAGGATTATTTCTTATTGGAAGATCCTTTCAGCAAATGTTACATGAAGGCTTATTTTAGCAAAGAAACATTGCTGTGTAGCTTTTGTAATACTTCAACTGTATTTTGTTCTGGCTCATGAGACCATATCAAGGAAGTTTAATAGCTTGTTGCAACCACTTAAATTGCTTGTATATGCAGCTATCAGAATGCTATACAATCCACTTATGCCAAATACTTTAAGACCATACAAGTCTTCTTGATCTGTTCTTCTGAAGAGCAAGACAGTATTTGAAATGAATAGCAACTATTTGAAAGTAGTAAAGCACATTTGGGAAACTAACTGAATTTAAGAATTCCTTTCTCTTTGTAGCCATTGCGTCGACCTGACTCCTCTGATGACCGTTATGTGATGACCAAACATGCAGCTATCTATCCAACTGAGGAGGAACTCCAGGCAGTCCAAAAGATAGTTTCTATCACTGAACGTGCATTGAAACTTGTATCAGATAACATGACTGATAATGAGAAAAACAAGACAAAGGAAGGAGATGATAAAAAAGAAGGCAATAAAGACAGGTCTGGTTTTTTTTTAATCATTTAGTTATATCCCATTTCTTTTATTTTGAAAGCTATTATCAGCCATGTTGTGTGTGCCAGATAATACAAAATAGAACCACATTTGTACTTGAGATCACGACATTGTTTTGAATTCCTGTCTGCTTATTCGGAGCCTGTTATCAGGATTCTTGTTTGCTATTAATCCCAACTGACTCTCAATGACCTTGGGTCACTTGTAACAGATGGCTGGAGCTGCAGGGCTGTCAGGGCTCAGCAGAAGCGCCGGGATCAGTGCCACTTTCCAGCTGATCGGCGCTTCGGGGCTGTCAGAGCTCAGTGGAAGCGCCAGGATCAGCTGGAGCTCAGCACTGATCCTGGTGCTTCTGCTGAGCCCTGAAGAAGCGCCAATCAGCTGGAATGTGGCAGCATCTCCAGGGTCTTGTGATTTACATTCAGATGCTTGGCAACTGATTCATATTTATGACGGTCACAATGTCCCAGAGTCATGTGAAGTGACCAAAACCTGCTGAAACCACCCAGCAGACGGGGGGAATAAAAACCAAATACCCCCCACCCCACCCCCACTGCCAATCCTCAACAGAAATGCTCACAACAATGAAAACCTCGGACAGGAGGAAGAGCGCCGCCGGGTGGGCAGGCAGGTGTGTTGCTCAGCTGTGGCTTGGGGGGCACTTTTTCAGTGCCATTGTAACTTCAAACAGTCACTAAGTGAACTGTTGTAAGTCAAGGACTACCTGTACTTTATCACTTTTTTCCTTTTTTTTTTTTTTGGTCATCAAGTTTTTGACACCTTGCTAGGCGACTGGTGGTACTCGGATGTTGCCATATCCTAAAAGTGGTACAATGGGTGAAAAGGTTGAAAAGCCCTGCTCTAGAGTGCCTATCTGTAGTACCCCTGACCACCCACGCAGACACCACTCTCCCGAGCACCTGCCCACAGCACTCCTCCCACCCACAGCACCCATGCAACCCAATCACCTGCCTGGGGCTCCTGCCTGTATAATGGAAAGTGTGGATGACCTTGGAGGACAAAGGAGAACAGATTCTATCTCCGAAACAATCAGACTGGATGGAGGAACCACAGTGGCTTATTGATCAGAGAAAGAAATTTAGGAAGGATCTGCCCTAATTGATCAAGCAGTTTAAAGTGGTAATGGGAAATTGTTACCTTCAGACTTATTCTGTTAATGTGACCCTACAAAATAGTGGGATTAGGGGGGAGGGTGAAGATTCATTTTCTGAGCTTGTGGGTTGGTTTCCGAACATTTCATTACCAGGCTAGGTAACATCTTCAGTGTAGTTTAGGGGATGTCAATGTCAGTGTTCTTCTGTTTATAAGGGCTTTGTGTGGTCAATGGGTCTTGTGATGGGTCAGGTATGGGTGTGTCAAGTGAGAGTGTTGTGATGGGTCAAACGGTGTGTCAAGTGAGGTGATGGGTCAGGTGTGAATCATCAGTGGGGGTCTTGTGATGGGGAGGTTATATCAGGTGAGGGTCATTGGGAGGTGAACTGCTGGTTGAGGGGTTGCGTGGGTTGGTTGAGGATTGGTGCTGTCTCTGGTTGATTTGGATTCTGAGGGGTTCATAGGCTGGTTGTAGGTCAATGTGTCTGTTGATGGAATTGCTTGTGGAGTGCCAGGCTTCGATGAACTCAAGAGCGTGGCAGGTGGTGGTATGACTGATTATTTTTGTGTTGCTCTAATCCAGTGGTTCTCAACCTGTGGGTCGGGACCCCATTTGGGGTCGATCGACCATTTCATGGGGGTCGCCAAGCAAGGCTGTCCACCATTTTTTTTGTCCGCCATTTTTTCCCCTTTTCCAGTGGGTGCCTTACCTCCCTTGGGCTGGGCCAGCTGGTGGTCGGCCTGCTCCGTCTCTGCCGCTTGCCAGCTACGCCTCGGCCGGCGCAGGGGGTGGAACCATGCATGCGCGGCGCTCCTGGGCAGGGAAAGTCCTCGACTTATGACCGGTTTAGTCCTCGACTTACGACCGGTTGGGGTCGCGGCATTAAAAAGGTTGAGAACCACTGCTCTAATCAAACTGGTGCTGTTTGGTGTCAGTGTGGGTAGAGATTAAGGATTTGGGATTGTTGCATTTGGCTGCCAGCCGGTGTTCATGGATCCTGGTTTTTAACTGATGTGATGTTAGTCCCACATAGAGTTGGTTGCAATAGTTACAGTTGGTTTTGTAGATTGTATTGTTTCTTTCTGCCTTCTGTATCTTGTCTTTGATTTTGGATAATTCCTGGTGGGATTAGTGAGATTAGGACATCTAGTCATGCTTCCTGACTGGTTTATGTGACAGTCTGTTATTTAACCCTTACTGCTTGGTTCTGGGGTTACAACAGCAATGGGGACTGTGGGATTGCTGTTGCTAAGCAATGCGGTCATGTGACACCATGCTTTACAACCTCATCACTTAGCAACAGAAATTCTGGTTCCAGTTACTGTAGAATAATTTTTTTCTTGGATAAACCTCCAGAAACTCCCTGTCCTTCATCTGCAGTTCTCTTCTTGATCAGATAAAAAGTTATCTTAGCAGTACAGTAGATATTTACAATCTAAAAACCATTTGGCATACTTTTCCTTGTTTGATGTTTTGTCATCAGGCTAATGTAGAAGAACAATGCCAAAAATATCTACCTTGTCATTCACCTCTTTATTGATTGATTCTTCTTAGTTCCAAAGTTAAACTTTTTGCATCAGAAAAAATGGGTGTTGTTTCATACAACATATGGTTAAACTATGGAATTTACTGCTATACAATATAATAAAATCCAACAATTCAAATAATTTTAAAAGGGAGTTGTGGCTCACATGGGGCTAAATTTCATCAGCATGCTATCTGGAAACAAAAATATTGAATAATATTTTAAGCATTAATTGAAAAAAATTATAATGAATTGAAAGCAAGCAATAATTGACAAATTAAATATTTAGGATGATAGCAATTTAAGATGGATTAACACAATAGATTACGTTTTAGAATTATTTTGAAACATTAAATTGTATTTCTTTATCTTTGCAAATGTGCTATTTCTTGGCAAAATGTATTGTATTTGCTCTGTTATATATGATTCTGAACAATATCTTCAATTTTAAGAAAAAATGCACATGGGAGCAAAAATATGAGTGCTATTTTGTCTATACCAGTGTTTCTCAACCTCAACAACTTTACAATTTGTGGACTTCAAGTCCCAGAATTCCTCAGCCAGCATGCTGGCTGGAGAATTCTGGGAGTTGAAGTCCACACATCTTAAAATTGCTGAGGTTGAGAAACACTGGTCTATACTGCCTTATATTTAGATTTCTTAGAAGTATCAGACACACTATTCCTGAAGACAGAAGTTTTATTTTAAAGTTATTTTTAATGCATTCAGTAATTGGTGTCTTTCTGTTTTATCCCTACCCACATATCTTAATCTTGCTCACTATTTTCTGTCATGTCCAGTTTTACAATATGGATTCTTAACATATCACATAAAATATGATACAAAAATGTTGCTTACTCTGATCAAGAATATGATACACACTGGACTTTTGTTGCTATATGAATACTTTCTTAGACTAGAATGACAATGAAAATCAGTTATACTTTGCTTCTAATGGAAGCTTAATTTTTTTTACAGAGCTTTGAAAGGAGTCCTACGAGTAGGAGTATTGGCTAAAGGTTTGCTTCTTCGGGGGGACCGAAATGTCAATCTTGTCTTGCTCTGCGCTGAGAAACCAACTAAAACTTTATTGAGTCGCATTGGTGAAAGTCTACCGAAACAACTTGCCGTATGTATGGTGTTAACTTTGGTTTGCAGTTTTATAAAGATTAAAGATTCTGATAGTAATTGAAATAAATCCTTCATTTATTTTAAAGCAGGTAAATTAATTGTGAGCTAATTTTCAAATAGAAGCAAAAAGAAGCTATATCCAGCAAAATCTGTAGTATTTGGATTAGAGGATATAAATAACCCGAAGTTCTAGAACCTGACAACTGGAAATTGTTTTTCAGCATATACTTTGGGAAAGATTTTTAACGTTGAAATGATCATCTTTTTTCCATTATACTATAAATATATAGGGTCTTAAGAAGATCAATAGCCACTAATTTTTCCTCTCCTTTTTTTTCCATCTTCTCATCTCCAGTGCTACCTTCAGCATTCCATAGATCGTGGAAAAAGAGAGATGTTTTTCTTTGTTATTTATAATTTAATATCCATAAGTATCTTATTTTGAAGTAATGCTATTTGTTTATAAGATTATAAGTACCCAAGTTGAGTATTAAAGGGAATTAGTTACTTCATATTTTATCAACAATTATATCTTTAATATACTGAATATGTTTCAGTGTATATATTTGAAGCAAATGCATGATAAACCTTCAAATGAATTTAAAATATGAGTTTGTGTTTCTGCTGTAAAATTGGAGGAGGCCAAGATTAAAAAGCAAAAAACCATATGCATTATTTATATTCCAATTAATTAATATTTTTTTCTTTGAAGATAGGAAGCAAGAGTTCTCTCTATAGGGATTCATATGGAGCTCATTTTTATTCTGGTAGATTATTACATTTGGAATGGATTGACTTTATTACATTAAACAGATGTTAGAACAAATTGTGTCAATCCAAAAAGGAGAGTATGATAATAAGCAAACATTATGAGAAACAGGAATTTTTTAACAATTGAAGGCATGTATTACAGTGTCAGGGCTTCTAGTCAAGGTAGAAGTAGTCCTTGCTAATTGAACATTTGTTAAACGTGATTGTGATGATGTTGACAAGTGGTACTTAATGAGTGGTCCTCAACGTTCTGGCCGTCATACCACACCTATGATCACATGATTGCCGTGGTGGCACAGTGGTTAGAATGCAGTATTGCAAGCTAATTCTGCCAACTGCCAGCAGTTCAATTCTCATCAGCTCAAGGTTGTCTCTGCCTTTCATCCTTCCGAGATTGGTAAAATGAGGGCCCAGTAGGCTGTGAAGCACTTTGAAGCAGAATATAACTCTAAGGATATTGCTATTGCGATTTGGGTGCTTGGTAATCAGCCACACTTACAAAGATTGCAGCATCCCGCTGTCATGTTATCAATATTTGCAGATTTCCGTTTCAGCTTCCCACAAGGAAAGTCAATAGGAAGCTGGCAGGGAAGATTGCAAGTTGCTCGGGCAAATCTCCCCCACCCAGCAGCAGCCATCTCTGGGGCCTGAAATCACTTGCATATGCTGCTGCAACCACATGCGCATGCACCAGCAGTTGTGTCTGGTCCTGAAAATTCTCACGTGCACCACTTACTTGACTGTTGGCGAACTTGGGACTTCCAACTTCCTGCTAGTTTCCCCAGTGCCTTTGGTTATTGGAAGCCGGCAGGAAGTTGCAAGGAGGTACTTGCTTAAGGACCAGCAATTTTCACTTAATGATGGTAACAGGGACTGCCAGGATTGCAGTTACTAAGCAGTGCAGTCACGTGACAACGTATTTCACTACTGCATATGAAAATTGTAGTCCCAATTACTGTCATTAAGCGAAGACTACCTCTATATATATTTTATAACATGCAAATATATTATTGAATCCCTCAGTTATTTTTCTTCTGAGCAGAAAAGTTTGGTAATGTTTATTTCTAAAGGCTTGGCAATTAGATAATTGCTGTCAGCTAAGGAATGCTGGCTGGCAGGACCTAGGAGGGCTTTTTCTACTACCCATGTAGAAATATCATTCTACATGGGATTAGATTGGTTGGCCTTTTGCAAGGTCCCAAAAACTTGGTTTTGTGCTCTGGCCTGGAACCTCAGAAGCGTGATGGACTTCATCTCTTGACTTTCTTGGTGGTTATCTTGTGAAGCTCAGCTGCCATGTGTTTTTGTTTTATATCGTGTATTCTGTTTGTTTTTATCTATTTTGTTATCTGCCTAGTCACATATGTGAGGTGGGTGGCTATATAAAACAAATAAATAAATAAAATATGTTGTTGGGAGCCTGGAAAAGGAATGGAGAAGAGAATCAATGTAAATAATCACGAAATAACAGGCAAGACAATTAACAGCTTATGTCGTAAATAGCAGTTTAGCCCAAGGTGGAAAGGAAGCTGAGAAGAAACATTTTAGATCATTCAAAGAGATTCTCCTGTAATAAATTTACTATAAATGAAAGTGGGAAATATTCGGAGTTTTCAAGATTTTCAATATTTTCCCCAGACTAGCATGCTGGGGAAATGAAATCTGTATAATTCTTTCTTCCTTGATCTTGCCCAGTTGTATGGGCTTGACTATAGTAAATGTATGTATATATTTAGATGGATGATAATAGAGGGAACATTGCAGATGTTACAAATACAACAGACTATCCTCTTCTAGCTCTCTAAGTATTTTCTGATTTCAACTCCTGAATATACAAACTGAAGGGGCCTGGTTTGTGGTACCGTTTTGTACATCACAGGAACTTGGATCCTATACAGAACTTAGAGTTCAAGTCAGTGAATTCTAGTGCACTTGAAGCCAGAGAACAGTCTGTGTGTATGGGGTTTTTTTTATTATTTATTAAACACATTTATATGGCTGCCCAACTCACACATGGTGACTCTGGGTGGCTTACAAAATTAACTACTAACTATTGTATCTACAGTATAAAAACCAACAAACCTTTCCCACTACTCAATGTGAGAATGTATCTATGTCATATATAATACAATACAATACAGCTTACTTCTTCCCTAAGCACTGGATTTTCCAGCTGTTCATTGTGTTTTTTTTTATCTTATGCTAGATTATTATTTATAAGACTGTCCCGTTCAAACGATGTGACTCTGAGTGGCATTACAACATAAAAACAAGCAGTAAATCAAAGAAGGGGGGGGGGAAACAAAAATAAAAGAATACAATATATAGCTGTAAAACAGTACTTCTCTAATTGATGAAAAGTTTTTAATGTTTTTCCTTCCTGTAGGTAATCAGCCCTGAGAAATATGAAATAAAATGTGCTGTACAAGAAGCAGCAATCATTTTGAATTCATGCGTGGAACCAAAAATGCAAGTGACGATAACTTTGACATCGCCAGTGATTCGGGAAGAGAACATGAGGGATGGAGGTTCGAAATCTGTTAAAAGATGTTCTATTTTAATTAAGAATTCATGCTGTTCTAAGATTGCATTAAGTCCTGGAAGGCAACATGCTGGCATGTGATACACATTCAATTCAGTTATGAGCAACTTTTGCAAGAGTGTATTTTTTTAAAAATACTTTCATTCTTATGTTATTTACTGTAGTTAACAACCTCAGATTTCTGGAAAAGGTTATTTATTTTTTTAATTTCACTGGAAAAATCTTCAGAAAAATAAATATTTTGTTGCAAGCATTACAAGCCCATCATGAAGAAATGTTCTTCTGTAAAAAGAAATTGCATTAGGAAATCATATTGTGTCTCTGATTGTAGATCAGTCTTGTTATCTAATATATGGGTTGCTGTATTTGATGTCTAATTGCATAGTTTATTTTTAATTTAAAAACAATTATGACTTTGCTTGGAGCAAGGTGTGTATTTTTTTCCAGTTTTTTGAGGTTGATTTTTGATCTAGAGTGTCATTTATGGAGCTCCTGATGTTGATCAGAGTATTTTAACTGAACAGTACACATGCAGTGTGTTTATAGTATAAAGAGGTACCTGAGATCAGTTAAAGTAGATACTGGAGCTTTGAAAAGCAGTATGGATTTATAATCTCTGCAGTCCTACTGTGCCAGCAGTGTTGCTTTAGGGTCACTTCCTATGAAAGCTACAGATGTTTTAAAGCCAGCAAGCATGATAATTTAATGTCTGCAATGTGTTGGCTCTATATTGGGTCAGATAAAGTGAACTTTATTTTCTTTTTCTTACATCTGCAAAATAATTATTTTCACAGAGTTATATTGTCTAGGAATATATAAAACATAAAAAACAGTTGCATTGTTGGCTGTGTTAAAATTCTTGATAGGGGCCAGAGATAGTTTGCATACATGCAGCCATAGAATGAATTCATAGCATTAGGCTTTTAAAAAGTATAATTTAAGAAAACTTTATGTGAAGGCTTCTTTGAAAAAAAAAAATGGCTGAACATTAGTGTACATTTTAATTGAATGCTTTATATGCAATATAAACATTTCATTCGATGAGAAAAAAGTGTTGCCTAATTGCCATGATTTGAATTTTTCATAGTTATATGCAAATGTAATCAGACGTGGCATATAAAGATTACCATCCAAAATATTGTTTATGAAAATAACACCATTTTTTTTGTTTTTTTTCACTAGAGCATTTGAATTCTGCACATATTGCTCTCTGTCTTAAAAGAAAACAAAGCTCTATTTTTATCTGATCCAGATTTGAATTACAGTTGCTATTCTAAGTTTAATTCACTTGCTAAAGTATTACCTTGAAGAAAGCAAAGCTTTTATTTTGAATAATTTCCTCAAGACACTGAGCAGCTTTAAACAGATATGCAAAAAAAAAAAAGTTTGAAATGTCTAAATGATGATACTTACATGCAGATTTGCAATAAACAAGACTGTAAAGATTGTTGCTTATTTGTTGCAAAATTTTACTCCAGCTAATGCTCGGTGTCTTAAAAGGGTTGATGGAATTTAGCTGGCTTTGGGAGTTGAATTCAGGTGACAAGGAAGGCTTTGTTGGAAGAGTCCAATATTTACTTTAATGTATTCTTGTTTGCTAAATGATATCTTTAATTCTGTGTGATCCTATTCAGTTACAAACTGAAGGGGGAGATGAAAGAAAGAGAAGGTAACACAAAACTGTTAACTATATAGGAATTTTGCTTTGCAGTTTTGTGCATTCAGCAGTAAATTTTACTGAATTTGTTCTGGATATAATACTAAAAATGCTCGAAGCTGCTGTGGAATGCGTTTCTTCAGCAAAATATTTCTGTTTTTATGTTTGTTTTTTTATCCGTAGCTTTGTTAGTCCCCATCCAAAGCCTTCTAGCAGAGACAATTGAATCCTGTCAGGGATTGCTACCAAGACATCGGAAGGATTTTTGACCAAGGTTTTTAAAGCTCAGTGTCACACCTGCCATATTTGAACAATGAGGGTGTTTGGTTGCATAGTCCTAGCATTTACTGTTACTTTTGTGTTGGTTTGTTTTTTTTCCTTCTTGTCCTTGTCTTTCTCTCTGGAATTACGCAGTGTTCACACTAGTGTTGAAATAGTTGACTGGGTAATACTTAATTCATATCTGGAACTGAACGAGCATGACCTACCTGTTAACATTTTAATAATGAAATAGTGTGGACACAGCATGTCTTACTGAAGATTAACCCCTTATATACAGAATATAGAAAAGCAATCACCTTAAAAACGATGGCTAATGTTTAATTCATTAAGGACTAGAGTTTAAGGGGTTAATCCATTTGGAATCTTAAAACAGATGCAAAAATCCACATATAGGAAAGCTGCTTTTATGGATATCCAGCCTAGATGTCTTCCCAATTTCTGTAGCTGCTTTGGAATCTTCTGATGACTCCAAGTTTCAGAGTTGATTTATGGATGGATATTATTTATCTTACACTGAGGTCAATGGCAAGATGTTAACTAATTTTAATAGAGCTGAATCATATATCTTCTCTTGCACATTAATCATATATAGTTAATAAACTTTATTTGTACTTATTTACATAGTGTAACTGAAGTAACTGAAGTCATAAGTACAAGCTGTATTAAATAGAATAAACTGCCTATATTGACATTATTCATTGCTATAAACCTTAAAAATATCTTACCAAATAATAATGACTTTGGCCTCAGTTGATTATTTTATCTTTAAATATCTTTTGCCTTTCACTTGACAGTATCTATCATCTTAATGCTTTCTTTCACTTGCTTTTAAATCTCAGATTAAGGATATCAATCTTCACTTGTATAGGGATAGCCAGTAAATGACAGAATATGCCCCATAAATTCCATGGAAAATATTCATGAGGATTTCCACAGACACATCGTTCTCTATAAAATTAAAATATTCTGTACTTAGATCATATATGACATAATTTCAAGCTTGACATTTCCTCTTGATCTGTTTCTCTTCATGTCCTCATTGATGATGACTGTCAAGCCTGATCTGTTAATTCCTTGACTTTACATTCTTTCTTGGTGTGTTTTTTGAGTGTTTGATTTGCTGTTACTAGTATGTTTGCTTGCATTAGGTTACCTTTTAATGTTCAGTTGTGTCTTGTGGCACATTAAATGTTTATTGTAACAGCAAGCTCACTTTGGCAAAATCAAAGCTGTCGCTAAGTCGTAGTTTCAAAATCACAGTTACTTAAAATTGATATAAAATTATATCTGCCACATGTTTAGACACAATTGGCAAAATCATGTTAAGGTTTTGAATAGGTACAGTGTTTTTCTTTCTATAGAACTTTTGGTCTTCATGGTTTCGGGTTTTTCCCACCTTTTCTTAAATCTTTCTAGTTTTCTCTTGGTATCTTTCTAGATGAAATTGGGATGGATATATATGGCATACACTTTCATACTATAAGATCAAAACAGAGTAAGACATGAAAATGTACAGATGCTCCTGGCTTAAATGTTTGTACAGTACTTCACATTTCTTTCAACTCCATAAAATTAAATAACCTTGATTGTTCTATAAGTACACTTTGTCCTTACATTAATGTGAGGTATTTTAGTACCTTCAGAGTACTTAAGAATTTCACTTTTAACTGGGACTATGTTTTAAGATAGCATGTGGTCATTTTAAGTTGTCTCAACAAACACAGGGCACAATTCACTGGGAAGGTTTCCTGCACAAGTTTCATTAAAATGAATGGGAAGTCTGTACAAATGCCCATTCGGTTCAGTGAAGCCTGCACTGGAGAATTTCCAGATCGATTTTGCTCACAGTTTGTTGTAACTTTTACTTCATTCAAGTGGATTTTTGTGTTCCTTCTGTCTTGTGTTTCCTGTGCTGGTGCACTGTGTCCAACCATTCTTCCTTCAACGTGTTAATTTTAGGGGGAAATCATTTTCCCGGTAGATGTTCTTCACAAGTAGATGAGTGTAAAAAGATAAGATTGAGAGCTAACATTTTGTTACGCTCCTATTTTTCATTTTGGACTAAATGATACACAGTTTAAGGAATATTGCCGATGATATATACATTGGGAGACAGGGATTTCAAAATAAATGGCATGTGTGACATGGAAGCTATTTTAAGGAACTGTCTTGCTCACCTGGTCAAACACCCATTCCTCACTGCATTTTGCCAATTCAATCCATTTTAGATGTAACTTCGGGTATGGTGAAAGACCCACCGGACGTCTTGGACAGGCAAAAATGCCTTGACGCTCTGGCTGCTCTACGCCACGCTAAGTGGTTCCAGGTTCGGAACATCATTTTACTTTCTTCTTGTAGCCTTATGAGAGAGAGTAGTTCAGTTGTTCAGTTGGATGTTAAACTACATCAAAAAGGGGGGGGAAATCCAGGTTACCCATAGTGAATATGTGTACTCCTATATAAAATTAAATGGCTAGATGGGAAAAATTCATCTTTGTACAGAAGAACTGTTCGTTCAGTTCTTGCCAATTTGATGTCAACTTGTTTTTCTAACCAGCTAGCGAGGTTGAACATTTGGCTCGCTCTGGGGGAATTGTATGTTTGGTATCTGTTATGTATTCCATAAGGCTGCAGAGTAACTTTGCTTTAAATAACAGAATGTGTGTTTAAAGCTTTGTGTTTTAGATGTAAGACTTTTTACTTTTTTATTTTTTTAAGCTCATTAAGTGTAGGGAATGAAAGGTAAGAAACTATTTGGTTCTGTGACTTTGCGCTTCAGCAAAGGCACAAGCAAGAAACCAAACAGATTCCCACAGCCTTTCATTCTCTCTACTTGTTAGCTTTTTTACTTTTTGTATTTCTATTATAGGAAGGTAATTGTATTTGCTGTTACAAATAAATCTTAGGTCAAAGTGTGCAGGAATTCAAGGCATATTAGACTTGCAATATAACCTGTGCACCTTGACTTGTTAATCTACTAACCATGGCCTAAAATGCTTCTGTAAATGGCAGTTCCTGGAATGTCTCCAAGTGACTTATTTATTTTCTGTCTTTGAGCTTCCATTGAACAGTGGCATTTTAGCTTTTCTAAGAGGCCTCTTTTTCTATTGGTGCTGGGATTGATTAACTTGATTTTGTATTGCTCTCAAGGCTAGAGCTAATGGTCTGCAGTCCTGTGTCATTATCATACGTATTCTTCGTGATCTCTGTCAGCGAGTGCCCACTTGGTCTGACTTTCCAAGCTGGGTAAGTAGTATTTTAAAACTATGAACATAGTATCACAAGTTATGTATCATATTTGCATTGGTGTATTTCCTTTCAGGGGCATTATTTAGTCAGTTTCTCAGTCTTTGTTGATTTCTTTCAGAAGTTACATTACAGTAGATCCTCGATTTTATAGACCTTGATTTAGTGGATTTTGGATGAGAGAAAAACAAAACTGAATTTCCAGCAATACAGACTTTGCTCAAAGCAAGTTCATTGTATGGCAGATAGTTTGAACAATGTCTTTACTTTTTATGTTCATTATATACATGACTCTTTATGCACATATAAAATCCCATTGCTATTTAACAGACATTCAACTCTAATACAGAGGCACAGCTTTCCTCATAAGGCTATTAAAGTGAAGATTTATTAGCTATTATAACTCCTCTGATAACATACATAGATCAGGATGATCATGGATGACTAAAATGAAATATTTTAGACAATAAAATATAGAGTAAAAGATTTCTAATAATAGGAAACTTCTTAATAAAGATCAGATAAAGCAACAAATGAGTGATAAATTACCATGGGTCTTTTAGTATCAAGTCAAATCTCTTTTGAGCAATAGAATTATTACACCTTCAGTAAAGGTAATTTCAAGAATTTAATATTTTGCTATTTAGAACAACCAAAAGCAACTATCTCAAACATGTACAGATTATATTGCAATTAGAAATAGGAGAACCACCATACGGCTTAAAAGAAGCTTGGGATACTGATTTTAGTAATCTCATACAAGAGATTGGTAGATATTGTGGCAATTGGGTGGATTCACCTCAGCTTCAGTATAAGAACTGCAAGATTATAAGTCACTGGCACTTGACTTCCATTAGATTAGCGCATATGTATCAAAAATATTCTTCCAAATATTGGAAAGATCATAAAAAAGGTTATTTTTGATTTGTGGTGGTGGTCATATGATAAAGCTATATCCTTTTGATGTAAGATTTTGTGGAGATAGCATCACTAAACTCTGCTCCCTAAAGTAGTTAGGTTTACTGCATTTATTTACAGGATCAAACCTTAAGCTTAAAAATAAAGAATTTGTCTATTTAATTTGGATGGATTTTATAATTTACCTCAATAGCAATACCCTGTAATATAGTATACTATTACATATATGGTAAATTTGTAATATGTGGTTTGTCTATTTACACTGTAAGTTCTTTTTTATATTTTCTATTTTTTTTCTCTGTATCTTGGATTAAGTACCTGATACTATTTATTATTCATAGTTCAGTAAAAACAAATACAAAACTTATCTGTTACATCACGGCAAAATGAATTTCTAAATAAGCAAAAGCTCATTCATTCAATATTTTTAACATCTATGTATTACAAGCTGTGTATTTTAGATGGTAATACTGGGAAATGTAGGGGAAAGGTAGAATTATTAAAACAAGATAATATGTAAGCTTTCTCCATACAGACATAAATATGACAATATAATTGGTTACAGGAAAGTGAACATTTTCTTTATGGTAGACTTTGAAACTGTGAATGATGTGGGCAGATGCTGGGGAGGGGGAGGAGTGCAGGGATGCTGTGGGCAGGTGAAAAATCAGAGGGAGCAACTTCCAACCTCCTATCGGCTTTCCCATTGATTTTGCTTGCGGGAAGTCAACAGGAAATGTTGGCAATCTGCAATCATGTGACTATGGTCCACTGCGACATCATAATTGTGAGCCAGGCACCAGCATCCCAGATCATGATCACAGGAATGCTGCAATAATTAGAACTTTAAAGATCAGTTGTAAGTCTCCCTCATTCAACGCTATTGTAAGTTTGAATGGTCACTGGACAATTGATTGTAACCCAAGGACTACCTGTATTTCAATTTGTAAAATGTCTTCCACGTGGTTGTTTTCCAAGAAGATCCTTTTTTGGTAGCAGTTGCCTTAGCCAAGAGGACTTTAGAACTATTAGTTCCATTCAGTTAGAGAACACAAATTGGTTTTTCAGAGGGATACTATAATTCTATGGCCCAGGCTCTACTCCGTTCAATAGTTAACTCCCTTCTGAAAAAACATGAATATCATCTGGCTTGTGCCATAAGACTTATTCATAAAGGACCCAGCAAGCCTTGCAGACTAAGATTTGTTTCCTTTCTTCAGCATTATCTTTTTGATGATGTAAGACGTATGATAAACAAGACTTTCTTATAAGATGCATCTTACAGCACATTCTACAAGGAAGACAGCAGTTTTAGCAGTGTTCTTCGCAAACCAGCCATTTGAACGTACTTAAGTACATGAACTAAAGTTGACATATTCTTTTTTGTTGAATACATTTGTTAGTGGATGGATTAAAGATCATTCCCAATTCCTAAACTTCAGCCAAAGCATTTTGCTTGTATCCCTCACATTCTTAACATATACTGGAGCATTAGTTCCTAAAAGTTAGTACTGAAAGTTTCCATTAGTTTAGAATGATGGAATCATCCAGATACCCTCTCAAGCAATAGCAGAGTCTTTTTGTCAGGTGCAAACAACCAGTACCACTGATAAATAGTCTCAAGCAGAACATAAATGGTTAGTTACCTATGTTGCAATAACTTCAGCAGACTGACTAAATTCCCTTGGGAACAGTCAGCTGAGGCTTCAGGGATTCTGGGGGACATCAGGCCTGTGCTACATTCTGCAGCACAAGAACTCTATGCTTACTCACCCCCTCCAGTCTAGCTGGAGATCCCACCACACTTTTTCACCTAATAACAGGTCACACCACCACCACCACTCTGTTGGTCTGTTACAGACAGTTTTAATTTTCTTTTTACTTACGTTCTCCTAAAACAAGCTTCTTGGTATAGTTGATATCGGGTTTAGCCATGGATGGAATGTGATCACTGCCTTTCTCAGGGAATGTAAGAATTTAACCTATTGTTGGTGAACTCTGTTGCACAAAACCAGAAGGAACTTCCACAGTAATAAGTTTTGCTATATGATTTAAATGAAAATTTAGGCAGTGGCTTATTTTTGCTTGTTTATTTAGGCAATGGAATTATTAGTAGAAAAGGCAATTAGCAGTGCGACTGGACCACAAAGCCCTGGAGATGCATTGCGAAGAGTATTTGAGTGTATATCTTCAGGAATTATCCTAAAAGGCAAGTTGATAGATACCCAAAACGAGTAATTTCTTGATTATTAGTTTTGCTGATTATTTATTTATTAAATTTATACTGCCCTTCTCATATCCATATTTCTTTAGATTTTAGTAAGGATGAAATCATATTTCTGATATATCCGGTTTCTTGTAGGTGGTCCTGGTCTTCTCGACCCTTGTGAAAAAGATCCTTTTGATACACTGGCTTTAATGACAGATCAGCAAAGAGAAGACATTACTTCAAGTGCACAGGTAATTGAATGTTGTGAATTATGAAGATATGCAAGCCAACAGTATAATTTAAGTTGAAAATCAATTGTGGTACCCAGTAGTATTTAACACTTGTTTTCAAGTAAATGGAAAATCTTTTTTATATAATTTGGTAATTTATTTAAATTTTCTTTGAGTCAGGCTCAACTCATGACACTGCCATATAGTTCTTTTGGCAATAGCATTAAAGAGTTTGCTACTTCATTCTTTATGTTCTTTTTTACTTTCCTGTTTAGTTTACAGCCCTAATATTGCCTAGTTGTCCTATACATGGACACAATTTTATTTATAAATTATTGCTTTTGACTTTTAAAAATGAAATCACTAAGCAAACAATAGTAGATGAGCAAAAATGAAATGTTCTGTAGAAAATTGTAGCTAATACCTGCTTGCCTCATTATGTATATAACATAAATATCAAATACTAAAACACCTGATAGATCCACTATGGTGTCCCATGATTCATGTATGTGTGTCTCTCTAGAGCTCAATTCAAAATCTTCTAGAGTTTACAGTATCCTGTTTCTCCCCCTCCCTTCCCTATGCCATACAATTAAGCATGACTTCCATTGTATTTTTCAATTACCATAGTATTGGTTGAGCTGATTTTCCTGAAGTTTTTTTCCCTCCTTCTCTCGACTCAAAACTCATCATAACAGGACAAGTTATTCACCATGATCCAGCTTTCAATTTATTACTCTCAGAACCCATTTTGCAAATGCTAGCATTGGAGCATAATAAATGCTTTTTTTGCTTGGATGAAGATCATAGTTGACTTAGCCAGACACTCCCACTTCCTGTAGCAGCTTTTAAAGGTTGCAACTGCCAAAGCATTTGTGTTCTTTTAGCTTCTTTCACATCCCCATTGCCCATAGAGCAATGGATGCTGCATCACCATTATAGGCACTTAATAAGGGTTAATAATAAGGGTTCGAAGCCTTCTGAGTGGTCTGCCAACCTAATTCCATGCAAGATAAAAAGAAAAAGATGGATAAAGGCCCATCACTTCCCTGATTCCAGGTCCCTAATTCTTCTCCACCATGTCCTTCTCTAATCCTGATACCACAAATTCTGTTCTTGATGGCCTTTTCAGCCCATATACTTCAGTTGACACCAGCTTCTCCTCATACACAGAAATCAATCTCAGAATGAGAAATCTGAAATAGGTTTGCCTTAAGATCTATTACTCCATAATACCTTCTTTTCTCCCACCATAAGACCTGTTTGGACAACGATCCCTGTCATTTCCTGAGATGATATGTAGCTTGTGAAATCTCAAATTGTATTCCATGCTATTTCATTCTGTAGTGGGGTTCATGCCAGTGTCTCTGAACTTGACAATAATGTCTCTGATTCTATACTGCGATTATCCCGATTATCCTTCAAAGGATTTAGATGCTTTCTATAACAATTTTTCATCCCACTCACATTTTGACCAAAATATCAAACTTTCAGCTAGAAGAACTTTACCATCTCATATTAAGATGTTTTAGCCAGATGTTGGCGTTGTTTAGACACCCAACATAGCAGATTTATAAACATCAGCCTGAAGGCTCCAAATGACCATCATTCAACTCCAATGTTCATCTATATCATATATATTTGGGATCAATGGCTCACTTTTAAGATATATGTGATTCCATAATGTGATATTTTCTGGAGCATTTTGCAAAGTTATCATTTTATGTTCTAGATTAAACTGTTGCCATATCAAACCATCATTTCTAAACATCTCATTTGTTCCTTCTTGGAAAAAATTGTCTTGGGGACTAGATTCCTCTCATTTTTTTCTTTATTGTTTTTTTATAGGCACTTTAATCTCTCTAGGAAAGTCGCGAGTTAGGGACCGTTGTTATCTCAAATATTTTTTGAGGCAGCTCTTTTATATATATATATATTAATGCTCTCATACATTCATGTCAGGATGAGGAGTTCACATCCAAGATCTCTGCATACAACACCCTGAGTATAAACATAGACATCACAAAATTTCTTGAGCTTCTCATAGTTTGGAATTCCATGGTAATCAAATACAGCAAAAAATCTGCACACCAAATTATTCTGTAAACTAGCAATTTCCAAATATGCACAGATATATAACCTATGTAATTCACAGATGACTGGAGTTCCAGTTAAATAACAATTCTTGTACTGAAAAAAAAATGTGTTAAATAAGTTTTTTGGTGCTGGAAATTAAAACTAACCGGTCTCTGTTCTTATGAAGTTGAAATTCAATCCATCTGATTTCCTTTTTCTATCCTTCTTGCTACTAGTTTGCACTGAGACTCCTTGCATTCCGTCAGATCCACAAAGTTCTAGGAATGGATCCTTTGCCCCAGATGAACCAGCGTTTCAATATTCACAGCAATCGAAAAAGGAGAAGGGACAGTGATGGAGTTGATGGATTTGAAGCTGAGGGGAAAAAAGACAAGAAGGACTACGATAACTTTTAATCAAGAAATTTGTGTGTGCATTGTTAACACAACAAGGTGAAAATGGAAGCCATTTGTTGTAAAAAAAATAATTCTTAATATCTGTTCAAGTACAACTGCCCCTAAAAGTTACAAATACTTTTGTGCAGCATTCACACCATTTTAAAGAATGTGCAGACTTAATTATGATAGAAAAAGATTACTAATGAAAACTGTATTTCAATTTTTGGTTTGTTTTTAGCCTGCCTCCTTTCTTTATATAACTATAACTCTTTATTTCTGTTCTTTATGTTAACTGGTCACTGTGTACTTAAGTTGTACTGTATTTAATACATTGTTAACGTGTTTCAATTGCTTTGTGTATCTGCAAATATGTTTAGATTTTTTACTTACCTTTCACACTTGTAAGTTGCTTTGTATTAAAAGAAATGGTAAATACAGCTCCTCCTTCACTTAATATTTTAGAGCAGAACACTTTTTTGTAAAGTGGGGCTGCAGGAGTATTTCTCCTTAATGTGAAGCATTAACAACCTCTTATCCTGCTATTTAAGTGCTTTCAGTTTAATGTTTCTGCCAATTCCATGGCATTTGTCTATCTAGTGATATAATGGTGTAATTAAGACAGATTTGTGTTATTCTAATCAGGTTTGTTGTTAGTTACACATTAGCAGTATAAATGCAAACTGTATGCAGTATGAACAGCAATTTTAGCAATTGATCGAAAATTGCATGATTTTGTTTTTTAATAGAATGGCTTTTTAAAAGTATTGTTTTAGGCTTCATCTCTAGGGCTTTGTTCAGTTGATTTTGACATAGCAAGGCCAAAAAATAATTTTCTGAAATGTTGCAGAAACTGTAAGCAAGAGGACAGTTTTTCCTGTTTGGGTAGAGTTTGGCTAACTATTTTTGGAGAGCTTTATAAGTATGGTAATAATATCATTAGCTCTGAATTAAAATAATTGTTTACCATATCAGTGCCTGTGAAATGGTTCCTTTGCTGTTTTTGTACCAAATTATACAATAATTTACATTTAAACCTAAAATTGAAGATAACAGTATCTCACATAAATTGAAGCCTATGCTATAAAGGAAAAAGAGCAGAAAATTATTTGTGGCCATAATGTATGCTTACGTCTCCTTCAAACAGCTAAATATTATAGCAATGGTGTAATTCAGTCTACATCTGCCTGTTGATGTATGCTTTGGTTCACAGGTGTGATTTGTTACAACACTACAGTTGAATACACAAATAAAGACTAAAAATGTACTAAGTGATGTACTATTGATTGTACACTCAGGACAGATACCCCTATTATTAGTTACACTAATTTATCATATATCAGTTTAGCAATGTTCATAATATTCCTAAAACTGCCCTTGGAAATATGACATTTTGAATCGGTCTAATTTCAATAAACTACCTTAAGCCTTCTATTCCAATCAGATTGCAAAATTCTTGACTTTTCAAAATGTTTGAATGTGCCATGTCCATTGCCTTGAGCTTTTGGAGGAAAGACAAAATACACTTCTAATAAGAGTATAAATAAAATCATCAGCTGCGATGAATTTCTCCCTCACATAAAGTTTGAGAGTTGAATTTCACTTTTCTGAAACTATCTGGAAAAAATTATCTAAAATACTATAAGCGTTAACTGGTTCTTCAGAAACATATCTGGGGACAAAAGGCATCAAACTTCCTTGAATAGTAAAATATATTGATTATAACTATATTTTACATCTTAATATGTAGACAATATAATGCACATAAGTCAAAATAAATTATGTGCATATGTCTGGTGATGTGCAACTGGTTTTTGGGGGGCTGGAACTTCAATTTCTGTTTCTTAAGAGGAAAATTCTCTGTCCCTAGTAAAAAAAAAAAATTAAAGAGTCGAAAAATGAGGAATCTTTCCATCAGCAAGATACATGTGCAAATACTTTCCATAGATGAAATTCATTCCAGTGAAGAAAGTACTGGTTGCCTTTACAGTATGTTTGTCCTTAGAGTAGGCAGTTTCAGATAATGAAATTTCTGAACCAAGCATTAGTGCAGCATCTCTTAACAAACATAAAGCAAAATAACCAATTTGCTGGTGTATACGTAAAGAGTTAAAGATGAATAGCAGCTTTCTAGAGCAGTGTTTCTCAACCGTGCCAATTTTAAGGCATGTGGACTTCAACTCCCAGAATTCCACAGCCAGCATTGCTGGCTGTGGAATTCTGGGAGTTGAAGTCCACATGCCTTAAAATTGGCAAGGTTGAGAAACACTGTTCTAGAGAGTAGGGGGAAAATGTGCTAATGCTAATTAGAATCCTGCCGGTTTTGTACTATTCCTTTGTTTCATTTTGTTAATTAAAGATGATGGAGAAGAGGGGGGTTCATATCAGTTTAATTTTTTAATCTTGGTAAAGCGTTTGTATAAATTTACTTCAAGTAACCTTGTTAGCTTTTCTCTCTTGCATTCTTTTTTTTCCCAATCTCACTTCAATTTAAGTGAGAAGCTCCTTAAGAAGAAAAGCATTTATTTATGCTTATTCTGGTAGTTGAGTCATGACAACTGGACTTCTTTTCTGTTGGTTAGAAACATGTCACATGATCAAAATCTGCTTAGCAACCAACATGTATCCACAAGAGTAGCAACATCCCAGGATCATGTGATCACAAATAGTGACCTTCCCAGCTGATTTCTGATAAGGGAAGTCTAATGGGAAAACTTACCGCCTACCCAAGCGATTTGCTTAACAATCAGGTGCAACTACTCACTTAAAAATCACCTTGCTTAGCAATTGAAATTGTCATAAGTTAAGGACTAACTGTATAAAAATTCAGATAGCTTGCCTCCAAAAACAAAATTAAACCAGAATATCTGGGTTTATACGGATTTAGTATTTTTTGGCTGGGTTATAATGAAATAGATTGCTGTTTACTGAAAAGATGTGTGGAATAAAACCTCCCATGCATATATCAGTAGAAGACTGCTCTGTCCAGTGATGTATATGCTGTACTAGCCTTGAAGTTTTGAATGTGAAGGCCTAAAAATTAGATTGCAGTTCTGTACAGCTTTGGGAATACATACCACTGAATGAAGTAGGGCTTCTCAGTAAATACAAAAAAGATTAAGCTGTGATTATACATAGATACGAATTTTTAAAACCTGGATGAGACTTTGTTTTCTTCAAAGAATTCAGATACATTTTAGAATTTGGGAAATAGTGGTGCAAGTATTACATGTGGACTTAATTGGTTACTTTTGTCCTCTGCTTTAAAAAGAAATATACAACACATTCAAGATGGGTGTCTTACAAATCTACTCTTTGTTTAATTGCTGAAGAAATTGGTTCACATATGGTGCTAGATTAAAAGCAAACAAATCCCTGCATGGCTAGGGCAACACGTGGATCGGATCTTAAATCTTTTAAAACTTTAAATATTTTTTAAGTCCCAATCAGCATAGCCAGTGATTATGCAAGTTGTAATCCAAAATATCTGGGAAGCACCAGGTTTCATCAATAGTGCATTATGCAATGTTCAAACAGTGCTGGAATTGTTTATTTCTACTACAGAACAAAAAAAAAATGTTAGCATGCTTGCTTAACCAAGCAATAATTCAACGTTAAGGACATTGCTTCTAAATTCCAGTGAAATTAGAACACAATTTTCACTTGGATCTAACAATCATATCAGTGAAAACATTTTCTTTGATTAACAATGGTGTGAACTGGCTGCTATCTAGAAGCAGCTGTTTTATTGGTCTTGCTGGGTCATTTAATATTTAAGCCATTGAGATAGCATTACTGCTTTCTTCCAGGAAATACTGCATTTCTATTAAGCTACAGCTGAGACAGAAAATAAGTTAACTGGAGTAGAAACCTCAAGCAATCATTTTCCAAGTCCCCAAACTCCTGAATTTTTAAAAAGAGAAAGCTTTCTGCAGATGAATGACTTCAACTATTTTAGGGGTCAGAACCAGTGACCCCTTATTCAGACTAAGTTTTATAATTACTATTACCATCAGAGCTATTTGCAAATCAATTGTACAAGAACTCAAGAACCCCTGCCAAGGAATCAGTTATTTCAAGCCCTCTAGAGCAGGGGTGTCAAACTGCAGGCCAGACGTGTCACCGGGAAACCGCCCTCACCCCATTGCCGGCAATGGGGAAAAAGCTCCAATATGTTGCGTGACGTCACGAGTTTGACATGTCTGCTCTAGAGTTTATTATGCAACAATGAAAAAACTGCTGGTAAGAACTGTTCTGAATCATTCCATCTGGGCTGTCAGAATTGTTGGGGTATTTCCTCCATGGTCAAGAAAGCTAAGATTTGCTGCAAGATTGCATTTTTAAGGGGGTAAGTAAAGAGAGAGGCAACAGTGGTTGAATTCACACCCTACCATAGGCCAAAGTGCCATAGTGTTTCTGAAAACTCAGCTTTATGCAGATTCTGAAGAAGCTTCTTGGATGAAAAGTGAAATGTTTTCAAGGGAAAAAACAACAGGAAAGTCCAGTTGCCTTTTGGAAAAGCACCTTTGGGACAACCATGACATAGACATTCAGATTCTGAAGAAACTTATAACACTGAGACAAAAGCACCAAAAACAGCACCCAAAAATGAAATTAAAAAATAATAAAAATATTTACTGTAGTGGTTCTGGTGAGTCTCCCTGGACACAATCAGTTGGTCTTTAGTGAAGTAATTTTCATTGTAGTTCAGTCCCAAAGATAAGAATGGTTTCCATGTGTCAGCAATAAATGGGATGATCATCACTGGTTTAACTTAACGAAGCAAGTATGCTTTGAACCCTTTTTTCCGTGCAGCATGGTTTGTCCACACCAATTCCCTGAAGTGCTGCTCATTCCAATGCATGCTCCAGTTTTTAGCCCTTTTTATTTCTATTTTACAAACACAAATAAATTGCCAATGCTTCACTTGTATAAAAGGAACAAAATGGTGCTTTTTCTGGTTTCCTCTCAGAGTTGCAGGACAAAAGGGTTGGGGGCCTTAAGCTCTGATCCTGGAGGGTTGCTGTAATGGTCATAAATGTGAAAAAAGGTCATAAGTCACATTCAGTGCTGTTGTAACTTTGAACGGTCACTAAATGAACTATTGTAAGTCGAGGACTACCTGTATTTTCCCCCACAATAACCCTGTAAGATGAGGGGCTGAGAGAGACCCAATGGTCCAGAGTCACCCAGCTGTGTTTGTTATCTCTCTTCTATAATAGTTGTGTGTTGTGTGAGTTTCTCAGCATCCTTAATTCTATCGGACTCCTAAGAATATTTTGTTAAAAAAATAATAAATCTTAGAATTCATGCAGAATTCAAAATATTTTATTTTAAAAAATGCAGTGTGTGTGAAAAAAGGAACCTCATTTGTGCGTATACTTTACTCTGATATATATATAGTATATATAGTAATTAGCGTGACCATACACGGGCAATCAATTCAAAGTCCGAACTTCCAGCAGAAAAAAAAAAAGAGAAGGAGCCAATCAGGGAACCGCAGAGGCTTTTGATTTACTGATTGGACAAAGCAACTATCAATCAAAGTTCGTTCTTGAGGCTTCTGATTGGATTCTCTTCTCGCTCTTCCCAACCCTCCAGGATCAGAGCTCAAGGCCTCCACCCACCCCGTTGGGCGGTCCGCCGCCTTGATTGACCGCGCGCTGGCCCAATGGCGGCGCTGCCTCCGGGGCCCTTCCTCCAGAAATGGGGAGGATCGGGGAGGGGCCGCCGCGAGGCGCGCGGGAGAGCAGGCAGAGGCCGGTCGCGGCGATGGGAGGGATCAACTACTTGAGACGGAACAGGGCGGCGTTGGCGGAGGCGGAGGATGTGGAGTCCTCCTGGGAGGAGCTGCCGACACCGCCGACGACGTTGCCGACGCCCCTGCCCGCCGGCACCGGCTGGAGCAGCAGCAGCAGCAGCGCCGCCGCGGGGGGGACTTCGTGGGGGAAAGCCATGCTGGGCGCCGGGGTGGGCGCGGGGGCTAAGCCGGCCAAGCCCTCCTTCGTCTCCTACATCAGCCCCGAGGTGAGGCCATGGGGGGGGGGGCGGCGGCGGCGGCGGCGGCGGGCGCTCCGAAGAGTTCCCGCGAGGCGGCGGCGGCGGCAGCGGCGGCCTCCTCGAAGGTGGTTCGCTCCCCGGGTTTCCTCTCGGGCGGCGGCGGCGGCGGCTCGTCCTGTGGGGAAAAACTTGGCTTGTTTGTGGGCGAGGGTGCCGCCGTTGCAACCACGCCCGCCTCCCATCCCTTAAGTCTAGGAAATGATGGCTGGGATCCCTCTTCCTTATTCAAGGGAGCCTTTGGGGGGGGGCAGGAAGTGGGGGCAGGATCCCTAATGAGCATTTTTACTCTTGGCATCTCGGTTTATCAGCCCTCGGGAGGAAAGGGCTTATCAAACTCTCTCTCTCTCTCTCTCTGTGTGTGTGTGTGTGTGTGTGTGTGTGTCAAAAGGCGTGGGGATGGGGGCTTCTGGCGCTGCCAAAATAGAGGATAAAGGTACCGTTTCCCGTCTTTCCCTTTTGCTAGTAAGAAGGGCAAAAGAAACGGGGGTGGGGAGGGTAAAACGTGGGAGGATTTGCATGTGTGAAACGGGATCCTTGTACTGCCTCCCCTTCCCGGGTGCGTCTTTGTGAATTGAGCGTAAATTGCCCTCTGGAAGCACCTGCTTCCTCAGGAAAAGCATGTGGTTTTTATATACGTTAATCAGTGTATTATGGGGACGAGCCCATGTTTTAAGTTCAATTTTAAAAGCTAAAGGGGTTTGTCGTCGGGATGCAGCAGAGTTAAGAGAGTTTGCAGAGAAAGGAGTAAGGTTTCTTCAGACTGCTTCATTTTTCGGCTCTTCGGGAATAAAATTGTGAAAAGCGGTGTCCAGAACTAATAAAAGAATACTTGAAGTTGTGGAGTTGGGGGGAAGTTATTTCTGGGCATAAGATTTCCATAAGGCCTCCCAAAAGGAGCTTAAAATGCTTCCATTTTGCATCTGTAAGACTGAACATGCTTATGTCTTAGTTAATATTTAAGGTGCTATAAGACTCACTGCAGTTAGACTAAAAATGAAACTGTTTGTAGTGCTGTAGAGTAATTGTGCCACATTTAATAGCCTGTATCATTACTGCGGTTGTGCTAAGGTCTGTGTCTGCATTCTCCAAAGCACACTTCAGTAAGTTCATTGAGATTTGCTTTAAGCAAGCAAATACTACCTTAAGTATTTTCTTCTGGTTATCTGGTGGTCCTAGTTTACTTTAGATAAAACAGCATAGAGAGTCCTAAGTACTATTGGAGTCTGCAAACCTGTATGAGATAGCTTACTCCCCTTGGAGACTCTTTTTTTTTTCTGCACTGCAACTTAAATTTATCTGAAGAGCTAAAAGGGATATATGTCCCAAAGTATTTTCATTTTTAGATAGTTGCATCATGACAACATCCATTAACACCAATGTTTTGAAAAGCAAATGTATTACATATTGCTTAGCAAATTGGTTGTACATCAATTAAATGTGGGTATTGTAAAAAAAAAAAGTGCTTTGGGCATGTTGACATAATGTGCTGATCTGCAGCCCAAGGGAAGCAGTGCCTGACAGAGATAAGTGAAAATAAACTTTTCTTTAGATCCATTGTGTCCCTGTTTCACTTCCTATGTATGAGCTGTAGGGCAGTGATGGCGAACCTTTTAGAGACCGAGTGCCCCAAAACTGGCCCCGCCCCCACCCCGCCTGCCTGCAGGGCCACTCACTGCCTCCAGGGCCTGCCGCAGATTGCCCAGGCAGCCCAGCAGTGCCATTGCAGCCACGCCCTCTGCCTGCGCCCCGCAGCATCAACTGTGCGTGGTGGGGTGTAAGGGCAGAGTCTTGACTACGCTGCCTGGCTGCCATGTCCGTAGCCGCATGGGCCACGCTCGGGGGTGACTCTCCTCCAGGGGGGCTGCTGGTGAAGGGGTCGTGGGGGGAGGCAAGGCTGGGGCAACGGCATGTGTGCCCACAGAGAGGGCTCCTAGTGCCGCCTCTGGCACGCGTGCCATAGGTTCGCCACCACTGCTATAGGGTATCTCTGAGAATATGGAGGACCTGAAAAGATTGTAAGGGGCGTACTTCCTCTCATAAGCACTTGTTGGGGAGGGGGGTTGTCCTAAAAACATCAAGATGGTGGGCATGATTAAAGCAAACTCCTTTTTGCATATACAGTATATGTTTTTTTTAAAAAGGCTATCACTTGCAAGGTTACACCTGCTTTTTTACACCTCATTCCCTCATGGATATCTTTGAGTAGCTTCCTGTTCCATATTGTAGAGTTGATCTGGACAAAAGAGGGAGCTCATATTACAAAAGCAAACTTGTTTTAAACTTTGGGTTAAAAACTAGGTAATAAATTGTAGTTCAACTGTGGCTTGAACCAGCATCCAAGTCTAGATGTGTCATATCCATTTAATATGTAAATTAGCAGATCGCATGAACATTACAACTGAGAACTATCATTTAACAAAAATGGTAGTTAGCTTTGAGACCACCTTATTGCTTTCAAGTGCATTTGTTAAAATGAAAAGCCATTTATTTTAAAAAATGAAATATTAGTGGAAATATATCTTTCTACGTTTGATGTTTGCGGTTTATATATGATATCTATTTAATCCTTTATTTTCATTCTTGGTTGTACTAAAAATGAAGGATGTTGGAAACATCATGTATTTAAAGAATACAAGTACATCTCAATATTTCTAACGAATGGTGAAACATAGTAATTTGTCACAGAACTAGATTGTCAGCATATGTATGCAGGATATAAATAATGACATTGGTGGTGCTCACATGACACTCCCATAATTAAATATACCATAGTTTACTCAAGTCAGTTTTTTGGATTTATGTGACTCGCTGAACTATAAGCTAACCATACATGCAACATTCAGGCAACATGAAGTTGGCTACTTTATGTTGAGTACATTGTAATATGGACACTTTTTTTGTGGACTCTTTCTTACAGGTTTCTATCCTTTGGTTAGAAATAAAGTAATTGCAGGATTACTAGCAAATTTTTTGTGGGAACAATTAGTACAGATAGAATTGCTTTGTCTGGATTTTGGCCATGGGCTTCTAGTTAGCTTAAAGATGCTGACTGTAGTAGGAAGGAAGCTGGAATATAATGGGATACACATGGAAGATACGTATCTGTCGATATTGTATTATTTGGTATAAAGGAAGAAGCCATTGAAAGAAGAGAATCCTGAATTTAATGGAACCCAAAATGGGTTTCTTTTATAGCTTTTTGATTAATGCTTGAAGAGAAAATTGCAACTGTGTTCAGAATGTTCTGATTTGAATTAGTAGTGGTGTAGCTAGGAGGATTTATGGTTAGTAACTTAGTGATAACTGAGACGGTGCACATACAGGGAGCGTCCTGTTGCGCAGGGCTTTTCAACCAGTGGTACGGGTACCACCTGTGGTACATTGGGACCTGGCAGGTGGTACGCGACCATCCTAGAAAAGTGGTAGCAGGGGAGGGGAATGAGGTGAACCGGTGGCAGCACCGCACAAGCCTGAGCGAGAGATGGCTGGAGCTGCAGGGCTGTCAGGGCTCAGCGGAAGCACCAGGATCCAGCTGGAGCTCGGCGCTGATCCTGGTGCTTCTTCTGAGCCCAGAAGAAGCGCAAATCAGCTGGAATGTTGCAGCATCTCCAGGGTCTTGTGATTTACATTCAGATGCTTGGCAACTGATTCATATTTATGACAGTCACAGTGTCCCAGGCTCATGTGAAGCCACCTGCTGCAACCACCCAGCAGATGGGGGGGGAATAAAAACCAATCCCCCCCACCCCACCTCCGCTGCCAATCCTCAACAGAAATGCTCACAACAATAGAAACCTCAGACAGGAGGAAGAGCGCTGCCGGGCGGGCAGGCAGGTGTCTTGCTCGGCTGTGGCTTGGGGGGCACTTTTTTCAGTGCCATTGTAACTTTGAACAGTCACTAAGTGAACTGTTGTAAGTCGAGGACTACCTGTACTTTATCACTTTTTTCCTTTTTTTTTTTTATCAAGTTTTTGACACCTTGCTAGGCGACTGGTGGGTACTTGGATGTTGCCATATCCTAAAAGTGGTACAATGGGTGAAAAGGTTGAAAGCCCTGCTGTTGTGGACAGTTGAAATAGCGTTAAACTGATTCTGGGAAACTTAAATCCTAGATATAACAAATGGAACAAGTTATATTTGAAGCTGGACAATGTTAATGAAACTGAGGAACCCTTGGTGTTCTCTGAGCTTGGTTATTTTCGTTCAGTTACATTAACCAGCTAGGTAATATCTTCAATTCTAGAAGATGGGGTTTGCTTTCTATTTTTATATACACTAAGTTGCCTTGTGAGTGTTGGTGGGGGTGACGTTTTCTCCTTGGTAGTTACTTGATTGGGCTGTTCATTGTTTGTTTGTCTGATGTTAATCCAAGTGTTAATCTTTACTTGTTTGTGTATAATTGCTGGCCAGGTGGTTTTCTGATCTTTTTGTTTCCTTTCTGGCTTTTTTAATTGTCTCTTTTGAGTGGTATGCAAATATTTATGTGCCTGTTAATGCTGACTTGTGAGTCCCAAGTTTCTAGTGTTTCCCTAGCATTTTTTTGGGATTTAGCTTGGTCTAGATCAGGGATAGGCAACCTTGGCTCTTTTATGACTCGTGGACTTCAACTCCCAGAATTCCTGAGCCAGCATAGCTGGCTCAGGAATTCTGGGAGTTGAAGTCCACGAGTCATAAAAGAGCCAAGGTTGCCTACCCCTGGTCTAGATCATTGTTTTTCAACCGTGGCAACTTTAAGATGAGTGGACTTCAATTCCCAGCATTCCCCAGCCAGCATGTGTGCTGGCTGATGAATGCTGGGAGTTGAAGTCCACTCATCTTAAAGTTGTCAAGGTTGAGAAACACTGGTCTAGATTCTCACAGATTTCTAGTTGATACTATGGTTAAATCTGTCTATGTGTTATGAAATTAAGGGGTTTTCATCGTGTCTTCTGGCAATTATGCTCTGCTAGCCTTCTACTTTTCTGTCTTTTTTTTTTTTTAAATTTACTTTGCAATATTAAATTTCAAAAAGATAAAATGCAAAGTAACAAAAATGGAGGGATTAGGAAGGGGGGGGAAATCAAGGAAAAAAGAAGCCAAAAAGTTACAAAAATATTTTTGCTGCTATTGTGCTTGTCTATATAGTACCGTAACTGTTTCTTAATAAAGAAAGATACTTGAACTTGCCCTTCAGGCCAGTTCCATACTGGTTATACTTGTTTTTTAGTTTCATTATTCATGCCCTCCTAGAGAGAAACATAGAATGAGTTGAACAATCTGAATTTCACATATAAAATATTATAATGTAATATTCAAATTGTCTAAATTCTTACCATCAACATTATATTCATTAATGTGAGCAAGACTATGCTTGAGGAAAAAAAATGGGGTATGAAAGGATTATGTTTGCTCCAGTATACTATGAAATTGTGAAACTTCAAATAATTTCTATGCAGTTTTTCTCAGTTTTTTTTTTTAACAGCAATTTAATGAGAAGGTCAGAATGAGAGAAGGACTGGCTTAAGATCACTTAGCAAATTTACTGCTTAACAGAAAAGAAATCACAGTCAGCATAGTTAATGGAGACTTGGGGAAATAATAAAAATAACTTGAATTATTGCATTCAATAATTCTTGAGCTCACATTTCAGTTAAGCAATCTGAAACTACATTTAAACTGATGTTCTTTTGTTTGTTTGGTGAAATTCTTGGAAACTAGTGTTGGACTCAATTTAACCTATCCCTTAGTACAGAGGTCCCCAACCTTTTGGGCACCAGGGACTGGTTCCGTGGAGAAAGGTGCGGTTTTGTGTGCTGCCTGCATCCCACGGATGGGGCTTTGCTTGATTGTGCGGACCGGTTGTTGACATGCCGCAGCCCGGTACCGGTCCACGGACCAGGGATTGGGGACCCCTGCCTTAGGTTGAATTAGGGGTCTGCAGCCTGTTCAGAACCAGGCTGCACAAGCGATGGACGCTTACACGGGAAGCTCTACTTGCATGAGCGGTGGGCACATGCACCCACCCCTTGTGTAAATGGAGCTGCACAAGCACATGTGCCTGCTTGCACAGAACCATCCCTCTCCCACCCCATACCGGTCCGCAAACCCGGAAAGGTTGGAGACTCCTGGGTTAATCAACTGGGGATGGTTTATAGCTTTGTAGGTTTGTAGGTTCTTTCTTTAACTGATGTAAAATGAATAATAACACTAGATTTTCAGGATTTCAGGACAACTTTATCTAATTTTTAAGACTAAATGATGAGTACTTTAGCATTTATCATAGTTTGCCATTTTTGATAAGTGTTTGGGCAGTCCATATGCATTATTTTCTTAATTCTCCCATTGTAGTCCCTTGAAGGAACTATGAGATATAGCAAAAACGAGTATTCTTATTAGGGAAAAACAATTTAATTTTAGATTTAGAGTCTTGGCTAAGTGGTATTTGTTTATTTTTTGCTTATGAACTAGCTCTGTAGTAAGTGTCCTTTATTTTTTCACAATAAATAGTTTGCTGGTATGCAACATTCATGGTTAACTGTGTTTATATTTGGCTGGCTTCCTGTTAACAGTTGTCAAAACATTTTTTATGCAAAATGTAACAATCTTGAAAAAAATTAGCTCCTTTCTCTAAGGTAAAAAGGAACATAAGATTAGATAATACTGAGACTGCTACATATTGACCTTAAACATTTATTCATTGCATAAATCCAATTCCTGATATTGCATCATTAGTATAAGTATAAATGGCAGTGAAATTGTAAGTGGTGATAATTCTGTAAATGATATTTCTTTTCTCATTTAGATCATATTGCCTTAGGTTGATATAACAACTTCTAGTTAACCTGAAATATGTAATGATGGTGTATTGATTTGTTTTCTCGGCTATGCAGACTTCAGGTTGCTATTATAAGCTTAATGCTTCACTGTAGATAAAATATATGACATTTAGAAAACAGGTATAATTGAAAAGGAAAAAATGGAAGATTCAGCATGTACTTTTTGGACTTATTTTTTTTTTAAAAAACGGAGATTCAAACAATTAGAGTAGTAAATGTTATGTTTTCCTTTTATTAAACTACATGGTAATGATGTTGGAATTTAATTCCATTGATGGTATTAATATTATAGTGGGATAGAGTTCTGGTTATTTGAATTTCTTTGTTGCTATTCTCAATTTAAAACATACATCTATCTACAAAAGCATATTTTTGTTCATTGCATATTTCAGCACATTGCATATTTTAGTGCCAAACAATCACCACAATATTAAAAAGATGTTGAGACTCTAGAAAGAGTACAGAGATATGTTTACTTCTGTTGGCTTTTCCCACTTAATTTGTAGGGAGTCAAATCAATAATTTGTTAGTCTGATGACATAGAAATTTAATATTTTGATTGCCAGGATTTCTCCCAAGTCTGCAATCAGAGGTCTTTCCTACCGGTAGTATTAACCATCATATAAAATAGAAAACAATCAAACTTGGAGCTTTCAGACACATTTTCAGACATTAGAAATCCTTAATTTACACTGTTCCTTTTCACCATCAAAACCAGGTTTTGCTAGTAGCTAATTAGGTTTGAGGAACAGAATGTATTATATACTAGGTGCTGTGTTTGTCGAGTAATTTAGGGCATGATAATTCCTCCCAATGCTTTCTTAACACCAGTTAAAGATTATTAGCAATTTTATTGAGTTCTTGTTTGGGTTGTGAACTTTGTTTTCCTTCTTTTAATATTTAATACTAAAAAGGGGAGCAAGGAATAGTAGATATCAACAATAGATTATTATAGCTTTCTTGTAATGGTAATCTGTGCTGGTGCTCTATGCTTATAATTCTCCACAAAAAGATTAGTCTCAAGTTACTGAATAACTCTGGTGAATGTTTTCTACATGCCAATGTAATACAGCAGAAGTAATTTGCCTTCAAAGCATGTTTTCAGTCTATTGAATATGTAACTTTTTGCTTAACATCTGAACTAATGCAATGTCCTTTCTTCTAGGAAGTGTATGTGAGGCAACCCATAGAAAAAGAAGTGGAACCTCACTTGTTACCAGGTAATGCTAAATAAACAATATTGCATAATATTGGATGCTGTAGTTGTGCATTACATGATGCAGTTAAGTAGATGTACTGTGTTCTAAGGAATATACTGTATGTCAATGAATGAGTAACTAAATACAAATAATTGTATTAGTATTGTATTATTATTAGGATACTTTTCAATTTGTGTAACTTAAAAACTCCTTGATTTAAAAAATGCATGGTGTTACTTTGAAAAACGAATCTGTTTGCCTTATATCTATGAAAATAGCAGAGACTACTGGCTAAATGGATGCCAGGGCAGAATAATGGTTCCTTTTTATAATGCAGTGATGAACTGTATATAATTTCCTTAAAATATTATTTTTTGATTATTTTCATATTAAGGGTGACTGTGCCCTGTGTTTAATATTGATCTGTTAGTGCAGTTTAAAGTGTACTACTATTTCTCCAGTTTAGAGCAATAACAGTAACAAAATTCCTTTAATTATATATAGCTCATATTATTTTTATAGTGATAGCATTTGAGCAACTTGGGATTTGAGATTCTAAGTAGTTCATTGCAATGTAAGAAGTAAATTTAACTTCTGTTAGGTGAGCTGGTGCTTTGTGAAGCGAACATGGTTTTGAAATTTGTACAAGACGATGGATCAAATCGTGGCACTTTCGGAAAACTTATTTGCACAAACTTCAAAATTTCATTCCTTGGAGAAGAATCCACTGTAGAGGATGTAAGTGATCAAAGTTATTCTTCATCTGCTTTGTGGGCAAATTCTCTTTGTAACATGATGGCTGTGTACTTTTTATCTCAATAATGATTTGGGCATGAAGTTTTGTAATAGAATATTGGAAAGCTAAGCTATTGCTCTCCTAAAATGAATTTAGTACAAGTTTACATCTTATAGTTTTGAATGTATAATCTATTTAAAGACTTTTAAGCACTTTTTTGGCAGAAAGTGAAAATAGTAAATCCCTGGCAAATTAGGATATTACTTGTGGAAAATACCAGGGTTGGTTTTGGCACAGTTCTGGGGAGGATTAGAATCTTTAAAGGGGAAAAAAAATCTGTGGTTAAGATTCAGCTGTATTTGGTAATGTTGGTGATATTCTATTTCATCAGTTCTTAGAGGTTTAGTACTC
>NW_015386852.1:26890-77443 GCF_001527695.2 Protobothrops mucrosquamatus | reverse complement strand
AAATACAAGTTCAGTTTTGTCAAACATGGGTTTAGATATTTTTTAAATGTAATGTTAATATTTTAATTTTGTTTTTAATTACAAAACTACACATATTTGTGATAAATAAAACATGCAAAGTAAAGAAGAAGAGTAAGAAATAAGCAAAATCACTTTTGGATATAAAAGCAAAGTCTAATTAGATCTATTGTACAGTACTGCATTCACCATACTTCTCCATTCTTACAAAACCTGCTTCCTTCCCCAAAGGTGCTTTTTCATGGGGCAACTGGGCTTTTTTGTTTTTTCTTTGAAGACATTTAGCTTCTCATCCAAGAAGCTTCTTCGGCTCTGACTGGATATTGGGGAGCTGAAGAAGCTTCTTGGATGAAAAGCAAAACACCTTCAAAGAAAAAACAAAATCCAGTTGCTTTGTGAAAAAGCAGCTTTGGGATAACTATGACCTAGCTGGGTGAGCATCTCCATAGACATCCTGCTTCCTTCCATTGTGGACTGTATGGGAGATGAGATTCCTCAAGATAATTTGGGTCTGAACCACCCAGAGTTTTAACAGCATTGTGAGATCCTTGAATTGCTTTGGAGAGCAACTTGTGATGTATACTACGATGTACAGGTACTTAAAACTTACAACCATTTGTTTAGTGACTGTTTGAAGTTATAATGCCAGTGAAAAAAGTGACTGATGACCATTTTTCACACTTACGATCATTGCAGCATGCCCATGATCAAGGGATCAAAATTCAGGTCATTGGAATATATTTATGACAGTTGCACTGTTCCCAATTCATGTGATCACCATTTATAACTTTCCCAGCTGGCTTCCAACAAACAAAATTAATGTGGATTCACTGAACAAGCACACAATTCATTTAACAACTGCAGTGATTTGATTAACTGTAGCAAAAAATATCATAAAACCGGGCAAAAGTCACTTAACAACTATCTTGCTTAGCAATGGAAATTTTGGGTTCCATTGTGGTCGTAAGTCAAGGACTACCTGTATTTGGAAAGGAACAACATTATTTGTCCTGATACGTTTTTGGCCAGGTGGTTTTCAGATTAATGTCATTGCCTGCTTTGCAAAGACCATACTTTACTAACCCAACCTTGAGGTTATCAGTGCATGCATGAGTCAACAAAAGCAAAAGACTTTCTGTTCTAGTTAAAATTCAATTGAGCAGTAAATTGTTGTGAAACATGTATTCAAGTATTATTCAAATCTTCAGGAATACAAATATTTGAGAGAAAGTTTGCATATTGTTTGTATTTTCAACATGAATTGCAGGAGATAAAAAAAGTACATTGCAGTTAGTGATTAGGATAATAGTATCAAAGTAGGGTTGCAGAGACAACTACATTAGCAACAGCCCAGGCCACAGATCTGCACACTGATTCTCTTAAGCAATGTGTTCTTTCAGGTGTATTTTACTCATTATGAAACTGTATATTCCAGCATCTTAAATTTTTAAGTGGTTCTCTAGCCCAGGTGTCCCCAACCTGTGGGCCGCAGCCCACTACCAGGCTGTGGCCTATTTGCAACCAGGTCATGTGAGCGACGGGCTGTCATGCACACACACAGCTTGACTCACGTGAGCGGCAGGTGCCAGCACTCACAGCGCCACTTGCGCTCGCAGTGGGCCGCCAACCCGGAAAGGTTGGGGAACACTGCTCTAGCCTCTCAAGCAAATTGGGAAAAAATTCCTGTTTTTTTTTTTTTTTTAATTCCCAGCTTCTCATTGTGATGGCTATAAACGTAGGAATATTTTTGCAGGCAAGAAGATCTAAGTTTACTGATTTGCTGGATAAATAGTGGTAAGTTGCTTACCTGAATAAATGTTAAAACTAACCTATACTTTCCTTACAGTTTATGATGAGAAAAAAAAACCTCTAAGTGGTCAACTGAGAAAATATCCAGAAACAATAATAATCTACTGTAAAGATCTTAGAGTGTTTCACTTCTGCTTAAGATATACCAAGGAAGAAGAAGTTAAAAGGGTAATTATGGCCTTACCAATTTCCTTTTTTAAAAACAAACCTTTGGACTATGACTAAACTTTCATGAAGAGCACTCAAATGTTACAACCGAGTTACATTTTTTAAGAATATCTGAAAATTAAACAGGGAAGAAAGTCCTACCTTGTTGAAGCATCTTTGTCTAGTTGTGGCTTAGCCATGTTTTCGGTTAATCACAACTATAAACCATTGATTTACAATCTGCATGCTAAATGAATGGCAAACAAAACCTATTATAGTTTAGCACAGATTTGAATCCACTTTTTGCCTTCATTCGTGAATCCACTTTTGCCTAAAATACCTTTACATTTTAGTCAGTGGTGGGATTCAAATATGTGAACAACCGGTTCTCTGTGTGGATGCCGCTTCCGGAAGTCCATTCTGGGCCTGGGCAACAAAAAAATAGCTACCGGTTCTGCCAAAGTGGTGCGAACCAACTGAATCCCACCACTGATTTTAGTCTAAGGAATAGACTATATCCTAATTGCTTGATTCTGTTTATAAATTAATTGTACCATGTGAATGTTTCTCATTTGATTTAACATACAGTGAAGAAAAATAGGGTACTATGTGGCACTGATTTCGTGACTATTCCTTACTTTATTTTTAGATAATGAGGAATCTTAACTGTGTATAATATGTTACGTTTTTAGCTCCTGTGACTGTTAATAAATCTTGGGTCTCTGTGTTTGATTTGCTTTGAATTCTAACCTGAGTGTTGGAAATGTATTGCAGTTTTGCAGGTTACATTGATCTAGTTATACCTACTTTGGCTGTTAATGTTGCTAAGAATGAAGAAAGAGGGTATGAACAAAATGCAGGAAATTTATGGCCAAATCATGGAGCTGTGGGCATTCTCAATCTTCTCCAAACCTTCTTTTCATAAAAATCTGTACTTATAACTAGAGAAAGCATTACAGAGGAAATCAACTTGGGGTCCTAATCTTCAGCTTCCTCATTCACTTCATTTGTTCATTCATTCATTCATTCTCATTCTGACTTTTAGAACCTTCTGCGTATGTTTCCATCTGCTGTTTGTCCTAACTTAATTCCAACACAATTCCATCTACTGACAAGTAGCTATGCAGGCAACTTATGAGATTTGTATCCTTTGTACTACAGTATGCTAGCTAGACAGTATCTCCTAGTCAGATATTTAAATGCTAATAGGGGAAGTCCATAAAAAGCATTTCAACAGAGTTGATATTAGCCTGTTGAAGTATATATGGTCACTTTAGGAAATTATTCAGCAGTCTAGCAAAGTTGGAAGGTATTCGTTTTTTCTAACTAACATGAATGCTTTACGAATATGTTGATATCTTGTTCCTTTCTTAGATTGTCAGTGGCGTAGTTCATCAAACACAGACCCCTAAGCTATTTAAACGCTTGTTTCTGTTCTCTTATGCATCAGCTGCCCCAAATGACTTAGGTAAGCATGCACAATATATCTGCCTTGCTATTTTGATTCTATTGTGTTGACAGCTTTCTTTAAAATAGGTTTGTTGTGTTCCCCCCTTGGCTAGCTTGATCATTTGTCCTGTCTAATCCTGATGAGAAATAGATTGTATAATAGCTGTTTATGTACATTCAAGAGGTGAGCTTCAATAGATACCTGTAAAAGACTCATCAATATTCCGTAGGCAGGAATTTGATTAAAAAGTGACATTGCTACTTCTGTTAAAAATGAAAATATATGCATCCCCTATTATGGTCACAGTCTGAAACATTGGCTTTGAAACATCTCAGGATGGTAATTGGTCCTTTTAAGAACAAAACCTACATTACAATTGAAAAAAAAATCCAGTGTGTTTTATCTTAACTAAAAAACATCTTTCACAAACTCTTGTCAGGTTTTGGGTTAAGATGCAAAATCCATTTGAAAAGTTCAAAATTGTCCAGTCTAAAAAAAAAATTTTTTTTTTATTTTAACAGAGAAAGAGAATCAAGTAGTATGGTTTCATTCTATTAAAGACTGGCGTCAAGAATTGGAGCGGACCAAAGGAAATCTAAAATACAAAGCAGTGAATGCCAATGAAGGTTATAAAGTCTCTAAAAAGTAAGAACTCATCACTTTTTAAAAATTAACGTTGTTGACTGAACAATCCACAACTCAAACTGGTTTCCATTTTATGTCCCTTGTCCTCCCTGCCCTTCTGCAGTCACCTTGCCAACCCTCAACATCTTCCTTCCGTTGCTGACGAAGCGTGCCCAGCTTGGCTCTATGCAAGGCAGCAGCTGGCTGCACCATATCTTCTTCCCAAGGCCGCTTGCCCTTCTCACAATGCTTCAGAAGGTTTCTGAGGCCTTCTAAATCCCCACCAGAAGGCTGTACCTACTGTTATCTAAATTGTGTGGGCTGTTCTCGTGATGCTTCAGAAAGCCTTGGAAACTTTCCAAAGCATTGTAAGAATAGTGAATGGCTGGCACAACCTTCTTGCAGGGTTTCAGAAAGCCTCAGAAGCATTGCAAGCAGCCTCAGGAAGAAGACCTGGCGTAAATCAAGGAGTACCTCTGTTATAAATTAGAATATGAGCAGGTAGATATAGCAAGTGATACAGGTTCATGAAACTAATTGTGATGAGTAGATGATAGATTTTAAACTTTTGTACAGAAGTAAAATACATTTTCTTTAGTTCGAGGTTCATGGTAACTTTTGCACCCATTTTTCACCACATTCAAAGTTTGCTTCTGAATATAGTTAATACAGATGATCCATTATGTACCCTACTTTATGATATCCACAGGCTCCCTAACAGCAAGGATAAGGAATATAAAGCTAGATTTCTGTTTAATAGAGAGTTTAAACCCAAGAGAATATAAGATGTAGGCTGCAGTCTTCATTGTTACAAGACAATCAACTGTTTAAAATGTCTTCAGGTCTTCTGTACAATAAAAATTTCTAACTAACTGAACTCTAATGAGAAGCCCCAACCAAGAGATAAGTCTGAATAACTTGCAGATTTTAATTTGTTAAATTGACTTTTCTCAGGTTGCCTCCCTATTTTGTTGTTCCAATGGCTATTGCTGAAGAGAGCATTTTGCAGTATCAAGGAAGAGGAATTCCAGTGAGTGTATTTGTTGACAAGCTTGAAGAAGCTTTTTGTAAACATATATACATGTATATTGTGTTACATTACATTATATATTACATATACATATATAAGTTGCACACACACAGACACACACACGGCTTCCTTTATTACTACTAAATGATTTGGGTAACATCAAATGAGTGCAATTTAAATTATATAGTCTTAGCACAGTCAGAGATAAGCAAAACTGAATATTAACAGCTTGTCTCACATATGTATGTAGCTCAATTATTGTTTGCTTCTACATATACAGAGTATATGTAGAGTATATGGGAAGTAGGATTAATGGATACAGTTAATAGATCAGTTCAAACAGTCCTTTGATTTGGATGAGTGCAAATAATTTTTTTTAAGGCCTTTAAAGCCTTTTTCAATTCAGAACCAGTAACCTGATTCAGACTGAGTTTCCAGTTCCAATTTCTGTTTTAGTATTCTACTGATACATGTAAAATCAACTTTGCGTAGGGAGATGGGAATATATCCTAGTTCTAGCCCATTTTGTTGTTTCTAGCATGAGTATTGCTTACCTGTAGGATTTATTTTGACTTATACTCGTCATGGTTCATGCAGCAAAGCTACCAATGTGTGATGTGACAAAAAATTTTATTGTTAGGCCCCTTTTTTTGCAGAACCTAGCACTGATGTGGATTGAGAGAGAAGGACTGATCCAGGTCACCCATCTGGCTTCCGTCCCTAAGGAGGAGTAGAAATTGGGTTTTCCCGCCCCTAGTCTAACAGCTTAACTCCTACATGGTATTAGCTTTCCTAACTACCCCATTCATTTACATTGATCATATTTATCTCTCCTATGCTCTCTCCCATGAACCAGTGAAACCATCCCATGGTATCTAACAGTATCATAAAAAATACCATAAATAAAAATAACTAATATGCTAATAACCCCCCAAAACATTGAAATATAATTATTTCATTTACAAATAATAAATAAGGAGTGAAAAGTCCTCTCCATAAGTCATAAAACTCAGGCAGCCATCTTCAAATCATGCTTGAACATATGTTTTAGCTTCTTTTTAAAACAGATAGAGGAGATAACTAGAATTTCTAAAGGGAGTGAAATCTTACAGATTGATATTGCTAAGAAAATCCTTGCTCCAGTTGTTAGCTAAATGGGATTTCTTCTGGGTTGGCCCTCTTAGAAACTCTAGTGATGTTGCATGTGTTAGAAGGAAAGCTGAAAGTGTTTTTTATATCAATAGTTATAGCTATAGCTAGAGAAAAGCATATATTCTATAAACATTTCATAAAGGGTGATATTGTAGGAGAGTCATGTTAGCCTATGATGGCAAAAAATCAGGAAGAATCTGGAAACACCTTTTCCAACCAATATAGTTTATTAAAAGGCATATTTTTTGTCAATTGTGCTTCCTTTCACCTGATACATTGAATACTGGATGTAAATTGGGGTGAGATGAGGGAGAAAGGGGAGAGAAAATATGGGTTGATTATGCAAAGGCAGGGTATATATGAGACAGGTTACAAGTACCTTATCAATTAACAGTTGTAATATGTTAAAAAAAACCTTGTTTGTTGAAACATTCTGAAATTGCCTGAAACATTTTGATTTATGCCAGTTCAGCAATTTCTTATTCAACAGTGCATTTAAACTTCCCTTTTTTCAAAATAAAAAGGATGACAGAAAACTTAGCTTGCTGGTACACAGTTATACATTGATTCTTAATCCAGGTAGGAAATCCTGTGGTACATGGCTAGATCTAATGGGGAAGGAGCATGGGACCATATTAAGATAATCCAAATTGTTGTTTGAAGGATTATCCAAACTGTTTCATCCACCTTCATGTTAAGTGCTCTTCAGGGGACTGAATTTTATGCATGGTGAGTGGAATACTCTTAACTTGTGCTGTATGACGCCTCTACTACGCCATAACAAAATGAATGTTTCTCATACATAACCAAATCACAACATGTAAATATCTACTGCAGGTTTGGTGTTGGTCTTGCCATAATGGCGCTGCTCTCCTCAAGATGTCAACTTTTGCCAAAGAACAAGATGACAACACTTCCCAGCTGTACAAACTATTCTTGGATGGGTAAATAATAGTTCTGTTTCAACTTAGTACATTTGCATTTTCAACTGCATCAACTCTATGAATACTTAATTCCTAATGGCAAGCTGTCATTTTCTTTCCCATTGATAATATACTAGATATTTGTCCTTCTCTGGATCACTATTCTGCATGGTCTGGCATTTTTCTGGAAGCAGATCTGAGTAGAAGCCTTGTGTGGTGTTCTGAATGCTGCAGAAGACTGCTAGCCTAATTGTGGAATAACTGGATCAATTTGGTCACAGAAATTTCCCTAGGATTTCCTCTTTTTGGAACCATAAATTTTGAACAACCCTATAATATGTCTTTAATTCCCCAGTACTTTAAATCACAAATTCTTGGGCAGTAGGGAAAGATACAGCGCTTTCAGCAATATCTTATGTATAAGTATCAATATAATTTAGACCAGTAGTCCCCAAACTTTGTTGCTTTGCAGTCCAGTGGGGGGCAAAAGAGGGGAACTGGTCCGTGTGAGCAGCAGGCATGCAGCTCAACTTGCCTGAGCAGTGGGGTGGCACATACATGCATGCACACACAGCTCGACTTGTGCAATTTGAGCTGCAAGTGTGTGTGCACATATGCCAGCCCTCTGCTCACAAGTCGAACTGTGCGCATGGGTGCGCACATTGGCTCTCTGCTTGCACAGCCTGGTTGCAAATAGGCCATGGCCTGGCAGTGGACTGCGGTCCGGGAGTTTAGACCATGATATTAGTGAACACTTTGTTCACTCATCTAGCTAAGAAAAGCAAGTCTAAATCACAATGAGGCTTGAAGTTGCTTTGGGACTTGGGTGAGAAAAGGTATAAAAATCCATTCATTAGGATACCAGTCCTTTAGTTTTATTAATACATTTATCAAACTTACAAAACACTCCAAAAAGTAATAACAAAATACAATAAATGGGAGCTGCAAGAAAGATGTTGGAAATGTAACAATAGGTTATATAGCAAATATTTTCTATTAAAAATTCTTTTCTTGCTTAATACTCCAGGAAGGTTTAAGTTTCTTCACAATAAGATATATTTTTCTCTATAACAATACAGAGAAGGAGGTCAGGAAGATTGGTGCCCACAGATTCTTTATGATTTAAAGTAAAATTGTATGCTAGCTAAAAAATCCCAGAAACAGAAATATTGTTTCTCTATCCTAAGATTGTATAAAATTAGTGAACTTTGACAATCTTGCCACATTTGTTCCCAGAGTTGATAGTTCTGCCCTTTTGATGCCAAATAAAGAAGTCTCCAGTTTAATGCATTCTACTGTGTTCTGAATGTTCTTAATCTATTCTATTTAGAATGTATAAAACAATTGATAAGCCTCCATATGAAGCCTTGAAAATTGAAGACCTTTCAAGCAGCCTTCCATCTTTGCAAGAAATCCAAGTTGCATATACTAGATTTAAACAGCTGTTTTTGATAGGTATGTAAAAACATAAGGAAAATAAATGTTTTACAACTCTAATGTGGAAAAAAGGCATGAACTGCTGTGTTTACTATTGATACTTCAAAGGCTTGTTTTTAAAACTGCAGATGCATGTCATATCTTAAACTAGGAATTAATGGATTATTTTTCAAAAGAGCCAGATTTTGTTGTCTTCTTTGCTTTTTACTGCTTTTGTTAACCGTAAAGTAATTTTGCAGTAAGAACTGATAAATATTAATCCTAATCAGTGTTTCAAGGTTTTTTATTGGGGTTTTTTTTGGGGGGGGGGGGAGTTCTACTTCACCTTTCTTTCAGAAGTTTTTTTTAGTCTACTGATTGGTATAAACATTCCTTTATTGAGTGCCTTTCTATAGTTGACCATTCTTTTGATTTGTATTGTTGAAGCATTATTTAAATACAGAATAAAACAAGAAATCGTATACTCTGATTACATGGATTCTGCTGGTGTAAAAATATGTGAGAATATAACACAATCATTAATATCTCTTTGAATCTTTGAGCTTCATTGACATAAATGCATTCTATATTTCATATGTAAATATCTAAAATTATTATCTTGGGTTTTTTTTTTCAGATAACAGTGCAGAATTCTGGGATACTGATGTAAAATGGTTTTCACTGTTGGAAAGTACAAATTGGCTAGAAATCATAAGGTAGGTTAACTTCCTAAGTTGTATTATCTAAATATACTTAGGAAAGCAAACCATCAAGTCTTTAAGATAATACAAGACAACATGATGTATCCTCAGATTTTAATAACAACTTCAACAACTTCATTTTGAGATACAGTCATTTATCCAAGATCCTTGGAATCATAATCCCAGTTGATTCCAAACAGAATTATGCCTTTCTACTTCCACTTTCATGAGATATATTAAAGCTCTAATTTGTCCATGTTCTTCCAGGCGATGTCTGAGAAAAACAATAGATATTATTGAATTGCTTGAAGTACAGAGCACAAATGTTCTTCTTCAAGGTAAGTTCAAGAAAGCATATTTCCCCCCCTATCAATTATAAGTAGATGAAATAAAATAAAATCTAGTTCTTAAATCTTTCATTCATGAACTGCTTGCAATGTAAATATGTTTAAAACAATTTAAACTTGACAGTTTTCTGACATTGGATACATATAACCTCAGACTGAAAATTTATTTGAAGAAGCAAAATAGTTCAAAACATACTGCTGATCAATGTTCACTTAATTCCTAAAAAATATTCAGAACATCCAATTTTTCAAATTCTGTTGATTTCCGCATGCGCTATACATGAAACACAATCTAACTGTGCTTCAAGTATAGTCTGGAATATCCCCACCCCCGAATTATTCAGAAGTAAACCAATATACACATTAGCCAAATGGAACTATTTTAGGACTGCTTATAGAGGTATTTGAAAACAATTTACAACATTTGACTGAAATTTTTAAATTATAAAACAATGGAGTGTTTACCACTCTGTTATTTGCAATTTGAACAGGATAAACATCCATATAAATAAATAAATGTTAATTCCTTCAATTTCTAAAAAATAACACATGGGATGTAATTTCATTTTTTTTTAAAGAAACAGGATTGTTAACTGAAAGATACACAAATCATTTTTACAAGTGGATGAATGATGATCTTGTAGTGATACATGAAGAAGTAAGCTTGTAACATGAATTGCAACAAAATCGTTAAGAAGCTAACATTTTTTTTCTTACAATTGATTAGGTAACTACAGTACTTGTCTTGTAGATTATTAACTACATCCACTCATACCTTTGTGTTTCACTGTTTCGTATAACTATTTTTCCTGCAGATCTAGATAGACAGACAGACATATATTTTTTAAAAAATAATACACAATAGTATTATTTTAAAATTAGCTCCAAATACAAACTATTTTGTATAGTGAGTAAGCACTATAGAAAGGTAGAGTAAAATTCAAGCTGTTACTCCATCTGGATCAGTTCACCCAAATGGTCACCTGTGTTGTCTGTGTTGCATCTCATTTGCCACCAGTTCATTACTGAATCCAAAGCACTGGTTAAAATACTAAAAATAAAATACAGGTAGCCCTCAGTTAATGATGGCAATTACCGTAGCTAAACGATGTGATCATAAAGCACGGCATTATATGAACATGCCACTTAATGATGGCAGTTCTGGTATTACTGGTTGCAATCATTAAGCAGATTGGTGAGGGTCATTAAGCAGGGACATCACATGGTCACCATTTGCACCCTCCCTGCCAGCCTCCCCACTGCCTTTGCTTGCCAGAAGCTGGCAAAGAAGGCCACAAATGATGACTATGAGAAGCTCTGGTGTAGTTGCAAGCTGGGCACCAGAGGACTGGCCATATGAAACACATGTTCAGTGCCATCACAAGTTTGAACAGTCACTGAATGAATGGTCGTAACTAAGGACTACCTATCGCAGGAGTAGGCAACCTTGGCTCTTTTATGACTCGTGGACTTCAACTCCCAGAATTCCTGAGCCAGCATGGCTGGCTCAGGAATTCTGGGAGTTGAAGTCCACGAGTCATAAAAGAGCCAAGGTTGCCTACCCCTGGCCTATCGCTACAAAGGAAAATTGCCTTTTCAGTATTCAGCTTCTTAAAATTCTAATGTCAGTGTAGATCAAACCTCTGGAGAGCTTTCATGGGAGCTTCATGTAACACTTAGTACCAATATACAACTTTAAAGGAGTTGAGCAATAATACCTGATACAACTTTCTGGAAATGATATTCCAAATAGGAGTATTCTGTCTACTAAACTACTTCTTACCCCCAACACAAACTTTCTGTCTTAGAAGAATCTCTTGCTAGTTACATTCATTCCGGTTATAAGCCATAGGCTGATTGGGTGTAATCCATTCCAAAAATATGCCTGAACAGATATACAAATAGATCTATTTAACCTGTTTTATCAAAGAGTGTCCAATACCATCTGCCAACCCTTTGCTGTCTTGATCATCAAAGAAAAAAGTAGGCAGCTAATTATAATTATTTGTTTTAAGTGCTTTCAAGCTTAAGGGTTTTTTTTAGTTTTTTTCCAGTGGAATTATGACTACTTGCAAGCAAATTCTAACCATGTTCCACTATTGCTCTTACTGATTCTGAATACCTTGTACTTTTTCTATTAAGTTATAGTTTATAAATGAAGGTTAGAGAATTTGCATTCATTTTATTGTTGAGCACTAGCATGCAGAAGTCTTAACAAAATTCCTTTCTTTATCCCTCCGTTTCAGAATTCATTTACAGTTACATTAAATGCACAGTTCTCTACATCAAGGTCTACATTTTTGCCAACATCACGTACACCTTTCTGTCAATCCCTTGCCTTAAGAACAGCATCATTAGTGTTTGAATATTGAAAACCACTTTGAAAAGTTGATGGGCATGCCCTCAAAGGATACTTTCGTTGCTGTTCTTCTAACGAAATATTAAGATTTGTCAAAAAATACTCCCTCCTCCTATAAATGTCATTTTTTGCAACTGTCCAATGTTTTTAGGAAAATTTATATTCAAACATTGAAAATAAATGCATCACATCATGCTTTATCCCATTCCTAAAAGAGGATTGAGCCTATTTGTTTGATTCACACACACACACACACACACCGCAAATGTAATAGAAATGAAATGGGTTTAGTCACCCTTGAGGTGTTCAGGTCTGTATACATTTGTACATGGCTATAAATTTCTGACTAAGATACACCCAGGAGCTGTCTTATATTTTAAAACATGGCCCTTCTAGCATGTTTCTTGGATTCTGGTTTAACACCTGCATCTGTCCTCTGTCTTATCTCCTTGTTTTCCTTTCAGTGAAGACCCTGTCTTCTGCTGTCCCATTTTTCTCCACCTGTGAGTAGTACTGTTGGCTAGCCTGCAGAGGGCTAGTTTAGATGCCTTGGTGTTTAGCATGTCTGTTACTCTCCCGTCTTGTTACTCAGCAGGATAAGAACTGGTACAACAAACCTGCTAAGCTCGTTCAGAATGCAGTCATAAAATTTGATTTGTTTAATCCTGGCTTAGTATTACTCCGTGAACTCATTTGACTTGACTTCTCTATAGGGTCATCATTAAATGAACCATGTTTAGTGTGATGGGTGAACCCAGTTACTGGCTTTGATGCTTAAAAGGTGCACTTTTGGACAATATATTCCCTTGCTTTTCCTAGAGTCCTGAAACTTGGTCCTGTATTATATTTTGTACCAAATGCTTAACTAATCTGTTGTATAGGTTCTTCCACTGTGTTCATGCTGTCTCATTCTGACATAATGCCCAATAATCTTCTTTGCCTTACCACTGTGAAATACTGCTTCAATGCATGCTGCTTTTGGAATATATTCCTTTGGTTTGTATGACCATAATCAATAGAGAAATGTTGAATGACCTACAGTATTAGGTAAATGGATAAATGCTGTGTTTCTGAGAAAGTAATACTTTATTATCTAAATCATTTTGCTGCTCCGTACTAATTTTGATCTTTGATTTTAATATAATAGTACAGATTCAGGATGTTCAGTAAATGCATTAAGAGTGCTAACATCCCACTCAGTAGACATTAATGTTTGCCTGAAAGGGACTGTAATAACACAAACACGTCCTTCACTTAAAGTGCCCACAAACATTTTCCCCTCATCTGAAATAGATCTATTTGTCTCTTTATTTCTAGAGGAGAATGCTTCTGATCTCTGTTGTGTGACTGCCTGTCTGGTTCAAGTTATGATGGATTCATACTGTAGAACAAGGCTGGGATTTCAGAGCCTTATTCAGAAAGAATGGATCATGGGAGGACATGCTTTCTTGGATCGGTGTAACCATCTGAGGCAAAGTGATAAAGAAGAGGTATAACTAAGGAGGGGGTCAAAGTTCTACAAAGATGTTCTGGGCAAAAGTATGTCTAGGGAGGGAAACTGAGAATCATGAAACTGGAAATGGCGGAGCCTCTGTCTCAGGATTTGCCCAAAAATATGTCGGGCTCAAATGAGCTCTTGTTCAGGAGAATAAATATTTCAGTGAAAGAACAAGAAAGGCAGGCAAGGCTTTGTTAGCCTTGATCACACTAACCCTTTGGCCTCCAGAGTCCAAGAAATGTATTGCCAAACAAGCAAACCCTACATGCAGTTGATATAAATTAATCTATTCATATCTTACTCTGTACCATTTCAGAAATTCAGAAAAAAATAATTCAAAAGCTATGAATAGGCCAAAAGTTTTGGTTTTTAATAGAATAAGTATGAAATTAAATATCAGGCACACTACTCAGAGTTATTTGTACTAACAGACGTTAGGGAGATAGTTGTCTAATTACCGTTGGATTCAAGGCTGGCTTTGCAAAGGTGGAAAAATTGGTGCTTCTTTCTGAATTGCTGGTATCTTCCTCCAAGAAGCACTAACTTATTCTATGGGTCCGATTCCCTCTAATCAGCCAGATGCAGTAGGATCTTAGTGCTAGAGCTAGATCCTAGAGAACTTCCTCAAGATCCAGAGGCTCAGAAACCTCCCAGGTAGCTGAGTAATATTTTGCAGATGCAATGTGAAATAATTCTGCTTTACCATAATTATTGCCATAGTTTCAAGCTTATACCCATGTCTGATCACACCTACTTCTCATTCTCTGCGAGTATTGCTTCAGGCATCTTTTCTTTTATTTCCTACAGCAATTCATAGAACTAAGTAGGATTAATAGGCAGGGAGCAGCCACTGAGGAGCAAACGTCTGCAGTGCTTGGCTTTCTCTGTTTTCCAGACTCTAACAAAGTACCCAGAAAAGTTAGCCTTTAGATATTGAGAAAAATCTCCAGGTACATCTGGACATCTTCTGTATCAGATTCTTAGGCCTTCTAATCAGCCCTCCTTCTCCATGGAAGCTTGTATCTCTGTTGTCACAAGGGAGTGATCTACCCGTTACCAACCACTGATGGAACAGGCTCCCCAGAACCACATCATGTCTCAGGCCAGATTTAATGTGTGGTTGGTTGAGGGGTGGGGCCAGAAAGAACCTGGGACAAGCCCATGGCTTTCCTGGGGTTGAAACTAATGCAGTATGCAAAATCTGGCTGGACAAATTCAGATGACTGGCTAATGAGTTAAGGATTAGGGTATGTGAAGTAGAAACTGGAACCAGATTTTTAATCAGCCCTTCCCTGAAATGGCTCGCTGCTCTCTCCGTCCGGAATTAATGATCAGAAGTCAGCTTGAATTTATCAATAACAAGTTTGGCTAGATTGTCTTCTGTCAGTTTTGATTCAGGAATTTCTTTATCAGAACATGGGCCTGCTATGGATGAAATATATTTTGATTTTAGCAAAATATCCATGACATTTTGATTGACAAGCTAATTAAGCATAGACTGATTGGCATGACAGTTAAGTCACATGCAAAGACGCTCATATATAGTTTCTCATTAAAATAAATAGAGCTTATTGAGTAGAATCCCACAAGATTCAGTTCAGGGCATTATACTTTGAAATGCTTTTATGATAATTTGGATGAAGAGCTAAGAAAATCTCATCAGATTGGCAAATGATTTAGAATTGGATGGGACAGCTAATATCCTAAGTTGGAAACACCATTTAAAATTTAAGGGTTTAGAAAAATATGTTGGAAAAAACGGAATTAAATTTAACAGAGACAGAGTCCTTCTCTTAGAAAACAAATCATATATAGAAGTAAAGAATCAAGTTCCCTGGTAATAGTCCTTTTGAAAAGAAATACTGGAATATGATCCATTATTCCAAGTTGAATATGATCGATGTGATGCAAAAAAGCAAAATGTGGTTTTTATGCTGTATCATTGGAAATATTTCCAAATAATGGGGAATAATAGCTCCACTTTATTTATCAGTGGTCAGACTCCACCTTGACTGGTGTGTCCAGTTTTCAGTATCACACTTAAAGTATTCAAATTAATTGAACGGACTTGAAAAGATAGTGAGGATGATCAGGAAAGTAAAAATGAAGAAAGCAAAGGAGTTCTAAATGCTGTAGTCTTCTAGAGTGATTAACTGGGTAGGTTGTGAAAAATTGTCAGGCCCAGAGAACAAAGCATGAGTAAGTCTTCCACTTAACAACCACAAGTGAGCCCAAAATTTCCCTTGCTAAGCAGGGTGATTGTTAAGTGACTTTTCCCACATTTTTTGTCACAGTTAAGTGAATCTTCAGTGTTGGAGCACCCAAACCTTCTGGAGGCAAGTTGTTCCACTGATTAATTGTTCTAACTGTCAGGAAATTTCTCCTTAGGTTGTTCTCTTCTTGATTAGTTTTCATCCATTGCTCCTTGTCCTGCCTTCAGGTGCTTTGGAGAACAAAGCCCTTCAAATATTGAACACTGCTATCATGTCTCCGTTAGTCCTTTTCATTAAACAAGACATACCCCATTCCAGCAACTGTTCTTTATATGTTTTAACCTCCAGTCCCTTAATCATCTTTGTTGCTTCTTCTTTGCACTCTTTCTAGAGACTCAATATCTTTTTCATTTTGTGGCAAAATGAAAACATACTCTGTGAACTGCTCGGGAGGGGCTGTTGTAGCCCCTTTCTTGCTTACTAGAGATTCCAAGCACTGCTCCCTCCCTCCAGACTACATTCTACCAGAAGAATATGTCACATAAATAGAATAATAAATACGAATTACAGAAAGGAAGATTCTTATTAAAGTAAGAACTGTTTTAAACAAAATTCCACCAGTTATCCAGAGAAGAGATGTTAAAATGAAGCCGAGGGAGCACTCCTTTGGAGAATTTTAATTTCCATTCCTATACCAATCACAATATTGGATTAGATTGGATGGCCTAATTGGTTGTTTGTAACATTTTCATTCTGAGTTTTCAACTATGCCTACAGGCCCTAAAACATTAAAACCCTTCCCCTAACTGATGCCTCTGACTAGAACTGCAGCTCCTTAATGATTTCAGACGCAAGAAGTGATAATAGAAAAATAAAGATAGTTACACAACTTGCATTCATATCAATACATTATAGTTAATGCAACTTACTAAAACTTAATAAATGCAACCATGGAGCAGTTATAGCTTTTACGAACATTTTTTTTCTGTGATGATACTTGAAATGGCATAAAAGCAAATATTTATCAAAAAAAATGTCAGATTTATTATCAGTACTGCCATATCTTGGCATGCAACTAAAATGATTTTAAATACTGTTTTGTGAAATGAAGAGAGGGGAGGTGAAATTCATTTGGTGGAAAGATTTCCCCCCCTTTTTTTTATGATAATGATAATAATAATGATGATAATCTTAGCAGTTCTTATGGAGGGATAGACCTTGACGTGCAAGAAGCCTTCTTAAGTCACGTTTTGTTGAATGCAACACTTCACAACTGTAGTGCTCAGTTTACTGTATCTTGTACTGTTGTTGTTTCCTTATTTTTTTTAGGCTCCAGTTTTCTTGCTCTTCCTGGACTGTGTTTGGCAACTAGTTCAGCAATATCAACCAGCGTTTGAATTTACCGAAACGTATCTTACTGTTCTGTCTGACAGCCTTTACATCCCCATATTTAGCACCTTCTTCTTCAATTCTCAACATCAGAGAGACACCACAACGGTAAGACAGTTAAGAGGAAAATAATCTTCATTGCCCAATATAGCAGATAGAAACCGTACAGTATTTTCATGGTAATACATTATTTTGGAAGTGGGTTAAAAAGAGCTAAATGAGGAGTCCGTAGTCGAAGAAATGGAATTAAAAATAAAAATGATTCAGTGATTTCAGATGAAAATGAAATGAAAGGAAGGTAGAAGGAGTATATGTCCCAAGATTTATATGGGAATAATGACATATTAACAAGTATAATAGAATGAATGCTACAATCAAATTTATTATGGGCTTAGGCCAGAATTAAATAAAACACCATTATGTGCAATGATAAATATCCTTACAATATAATCTGTTTATATTAACATTAATTAGTTCTATCTCTTGGTGGTGATTTTGCCAGGCACACACTTCCAAATACTGACCAAAATTTTGCTACCAGAAACTCTTACCTGTTTAAAGCTATCTGCCTTAGGGCCTGGTTACTTGAGGAACTTCCTGTTTCTCATAACATTTGTCTGACTGATTTGGTCCCTTAAGGTTGACATGCTCTGGGTTCCTTCGATTAAAGCATGTCATCTTTCAGAACCCCAGAAGCATCTGTGCATACAGAAGCATTCTGTAGCAGTATGTGCCCTTTGCAGTGAGATCCTTCCCCCCCCCCCAAGATTTGGGTAGCCCCCACTCTGCTGTTTTTCAGAAGAAACTTGAATATCTGGCTCTTCACTCAGGGCTTTGGTGAAGGAGAGGGAGATCCCTCACTTCATCGCACTTGCCATCTTTTCTTTTTGCTTTATTGTAGTTTCTTTCTTTGTTGTGAATTGTCATCCTGAGTCACTGACAGTCTGGCAGCTTATACATTTAATGAATTATTATTATCTGAATACCTATGGAAGTTCTTAAATAAAGGTAAAAGTAGCATTTGTATTGAATCAGAATAAAATAAAAAAAATAGTCAATAGATGCAATTTTATTTGTGCCACCTGTAGCTAAGCTTAATAGTAGCATATTATAGCTTTGTAATGGTATTAAATCTGCCTCTAAAAATTTTTATGAGACAATATAATGGGCTTTGGAAACTACCCACCCACATTTTTAAGTAGGCACAAAAAATATTTGGCAAAGGAGAATCTCTGTATCTTGAGGCAATGAATTCTTATATTTTGACTCAGCTAATTCTGGAAGTCATTATCCTCTGGCTGTTATCTGACAGCATTCTTCATCTTCTCTAACCCTAGAAGTAAAGGAACTCAGATGATACCATATTAGTATAATGTATAAGTGATCTTTAACTACCACTGTGATGTATAATTGGCCCTTCAAGGTAACGGTAATATCCCCAAAATGGCTAAATTCTTAGTAGAGCAAGTACTTGATGACCTCCAAGGTTCCTTCCAACATTATTGTTGTTGTTTGCCAAGCTCTAGTCTTCGCAAAGACTTTGTTTGCATACAAATTAACACATACCTCCCTCACCCTCACTTCCCCCATTCCCTGAACTGATGATGTTACCTAATATGAATATGACATGCTGGCAATGCAGACTCTAGCTCAAATATCTACCGTGAGCTGAATGGAGCCTCAGTTCTGGGAAGCCCAGCCTCTAATCACAGGGCCACATTAGGGGCCACATCTAGGGCTCAAGAAGTAACCCATAAACAATATGCTATACTTTCTTGTTGGGTCCAAAGTTTGAATGAAGGCACAGTTATGCCCAATATAATAGTGACTATATAACTATTACTGTCCAAGAAATAAGATAAAAAGGGAGTCATAAACATTACAAGAATGTTTTTAAAAATAATGTTGCTGCAAATGTAAATGATTTAACTGGAGAAATGTTAAAGTATGATTTATGGAGTACATTTGCAGTTTTGTTAATATCTGTATATGAAGACTGCATTTATGGAATTGAAAGAATGCTGTTTATTGTTTCACTATATAAATAGAAAGATAGTGAGAGTGAACAACTTCAGGGGCTGAGCTTCTTAGGAAGGCATTGAAGGAACTCTGATACAATGGGAACAAAAGGCGACCTTAACAAAATTTAGGGCAGAGGGTAAAACAGACCAGATTTTAGTTTTTTAGCAAGTCACCGCAGAGTGTATAAATGTGAGAAATTTCATTATGAGTCTGTTAATTTGGAGACCATATATGGTAAAATGAATAAGCTTGAAATATAAAGTGTTTTACAGGAATTTGGAATTGAAAGTTGGTTGCTGAAAGCATTAAGAACAATATCTGATGATAGTATAACATGATGAGAGTTAACAATTGGCTGTTGTGTGTCCCATTAATTATTTCATGGACTTACGAATAAATGTATAAGGAATGCTTATGGTGAAGATTGAAGTTGATAGAGTGTTTACTGAAGATGTGAAAATGGATAAATTTTAAAATCTACAAATGCCAGGTAATTCTTGAGCTATAACCATTCGGCAACCATTTGTTCAGGGACTATTTGAAGTTAGCATGGTGCTGAATGAAGGTCCTCAAAGTTCTGGCCATTGCAGTGTCCACTGTGGTGACATGAACAAAATTTGGGTGCTTGGCAGCCAGCTCTCACTATGGAATAGAATAGAATTAGAATAGAATAGAATAGAATAGAATAGAATAAGTTTATTGTCACTTTGAATGTACACTAATACATTAAAATGAAATTTTGTTGCATACAGTTGTCAAAGGGTCACAACTCCAATATACACTACATAAATATGATAAAAATAAATAAATACAGAATTATGCATGTACCCACATATATTATATGGCACAGAGAAACAACACAGTCTAGTTCAGATTATGTATACATGTGCATGGCAAGAAAAACAAATCTTGCGAGCTTACCAGACGGATGGCATAGGGAACAAAGCTATTACAGAATCAGATAGTCCTACTAGAAATACTTCGAAACCTCCTCCCAAAGGAGAGCAACAGAAACAGACCGTAAAGTGGGTGTGTGGGGTCTCTAACAATGCTTTGAGCTCTAAGCACATAGCGCTTATAGGCAACGGGTGGAAACTGACCAAAGAGAACCTAGAACTAAGGAGAAACTTCCTGACAGTTAGAACAATTAACCAGTGGAACAACCTGCCTCCAGAAGCGGTGAATGCTCCAACACTGGAAGTTTTTAAGAAGAAACTGGACAGCCATTTGTCCGAAATGGTATAGGGTTTCCTGCCTGAGCAGGGGATTGGACTAGATGACCTCTAAGGTCCCTTCCAACTTTATCACCATCATCATCATCATCATCATCATCATTATTATTATTATCCTGAATACCAGGAAGTGAGCTTCCTATGATCTTCTCTGTATGGAATTTCTATCTGAGGCACTGTTGTCACCAAAGCAGACAGTGATGCAGTTTGTTAAAATGCTCTCAATCGTGCCTCTGTAAAAAGTTGCCGGGACAGAAGGAGAGAGATGTGCTCTCCTCATCATGATCCAGTTGCAGCATCCCAGAGTCATAGAAACACAGCATCACCCAGATCACTTTCATGCCTAAAGCAGGACTAGAACTCACCATTTCCTGTTATGTAGGCCAGCACTTTAAGTACTATACCAAACTGGCTGTTTGATGGCTAAGATTAACTCTGTTTAATGGTTAAGATTAACTCTGATGGTCAACTTTGAACTAAGACATTCCATTCTATTAAAAATTGAAGTATCACAGATTGAAGCATTGCAGATTGGAGAAAATGCATTTCTAAATTAATTCCAGACTTCTTTTTTTTTTAAAAAAACAGTATGGAGGAAGTCTTGATACAGAAGGCAGCAAACTTAATTTTCTTTCGGTATGGGATTGGTCTGTGCAGTTTGAACACGAAGGTCAAGCTTTGCTTAACAACCCTCTTTATGCAGAAAAGGCAAAAGTAGACAAAAGTCAGAAAAAAGCTTCACGATTCAAGGTAAGATATCTGCATATTTCCACTGCAATAACTGGAGGACTAATACAGAATGGGTTGCTAATATGGTAACCATTGTTCAATTAGGTTGGAGTATGTGAATTAAAATAGCTATAAATAGTGAATTTTGAGAAAATAAATAAATCTTCATGAGGACTACTTGTAGGAAGTAAAAAGAATAATTGAAACTTTTATGCATTTTGTTTTAATGTGGATGTCTTTATAGTTCATATTTAGTACTTTTGTCCACTTTGCCCAGAAACTAAGCTGGAATTGAGTTCAGGTAATTCTGATTTTGTCTTCTAAATTTCTTTTACAGCATCAGCGGCAACTCTCTTTGCCCCTGACACAAGCGAAACCTCCTCCAAGAAGGGGATTTTTTAAGGAGGAAACAGACCAATTAATTAAAAACCTCTTGGGCAAAAGAATCAGCAGGTTGATAACTTCTTCCGATGAACTTCAGAATAGTTCCAGAGAATTCTATGACAGTTGGCACAGTAAGCCTGTTGACCTTCATGGACTCCTGCTGCCATGTCTGGAAGGACCAGAAATCAAAGTGTGGGCACAGAGATATTTGCGATGGATTCCTGAAGCTCAGCTCCCTGGTGGAGGCACAGTTGCCACTGCCACAAAAGTCTTAGATGTAATGGAGGATGTACAGGGTTTGCAGAAGAAAATGGACGAAAGACATCGTCAGGCTGAGACTCAGGATGATACAGAAGCTTCTCCCTTTATGAGAAATCCTGCTCGTTTGTCATCATTATTTCCCTTTGCCTTGCTTCAGAGACATTCTCTTAAGCCAGTTTTGCCTACCAGCATTTGGAAAGACTTGGAAGGTGAAGAAGATTTGGCCAGGAGAGATGATGAGTATGTTGATCTAGGTGGTGATTAATGTAATGCTTCCTTTCAATTATAGATTTGAACCATATTTCTGTTCAGTTACCGGAATAAAATTGGTTTCAGGGAGGCACATAATTTCCTTTGGGTTGTATTCTGGCTAAAGATAATTAGTAAAGTTTTAATACAGAACGATTTCCACTTTGCTTGAGAACATGGATGTATTTTCCATAGACATTGGGGAGGGGGAGGGTTACCTTATTCTTGATTAAGTTCTTCTGCCACAAGAAGGAAGATTGCTTTTTTTATTATCACTGTGTAAGAACCTGCTGAGACAGCATGGAAGATAATACTACAGCCGCAAGATTAAACAAAAACGATTCTTTTCTCCAGCAAGAATCTGTTCTATTTATTGCCCCTCTCAATAAATGAGAGTTTTATCTTCCTACTCCCCAAAACGTGATTGTTGAGCAGTCATGGGAAAAATTAAGGTGTTGAAAATATCAAAGATCTATTGGAACCTGCCTACTTCAGTTTTAATAAACGGTAGTGTCAAATGTTCAGCATTGGAAAACAGTCTAGTCTGGGAGGGTCATCTATTTTATCCTTGATAAAACTGATCTTTCTGAGAATTATTTTTTAAGTAGTTTGAATTTGTCAGTTGTTTTAAATTTGAGCTTGAGAAATAAAGAGTAAAGACTGTCACAAATCCTGCTTGTTGTGATCATCCATCCTCTTCAGAGTTCTAACACTGTGTTATTTTCATAAAACAAATGGTCTTGAGTTCATCTCACTGGATGGTCTCTGCTTGTTGTATATTTTCTGATCAGTGGTTACTTCAGGTAATTTATTGCCCCAGTACAAGAAGCAATGGAATTTATAAGGTATCAAATAAGCTAGAATTGTGTTTATCAAAATTTTTGTAGGGTTCTTATGTTGATCTTCCTCATCAATATTAGTAACTTGCACTGAATCTCTAGTCCTTCTGTTAGAAAGGCATTTAAAGAAATGAAACTGGACTTGTCATCCAGTATTTGTGCTTTCTTAAAGCATGGCATTAACAGTAATAATGAATGTAAACAGTCTGCACATTGGAATCTCAGATTACAGAATGATGCTACAATATTATTACAGTTACAAAAGCCATACAAAAATGCCCGTTAAACCTAGTATGCTTATTCTAAACCGATGGACTTGTCAAATGAACTTCAAGTGTCATAAAAAAACTAATATAATCCAAAGTTAGAAGTACCGTACAGGATAGTACAGAACTATATTTTGGACATTGATAAAGATAGTACAACTTTCACCAACACTTCCACTTCTTGACTATTCTGGTTAAGAGTCTCGGAAAACAGTTGTCTAATCCAGCCAGCTGTAGAATGAGAAAAAAAATATATATAATGTCTGATTTCTGAATTAGTTCTTTCTAAGTGCATTTCTTGTTTTGGATTACGTTCACAGTAACAAAGAGTTTGCTTGTTCTTTTAGTTTTGTTGGAAGCAAAGATAATGAATATTTTATTGGAATATGTATATACATTGGTGAGGATAAAAGCCAAAGTGCTAAAGTCCATGTTGCCTTATGCATCTTGTTACTATGAACTCCTTTAGTTTTCAGAATTTTGAAACACAATAAAACTTACTTGTATGTGAGCCTTCCAAGAGCTAACATTTCATACTTTTTCCTTGTAATGTGTTAGGCATTTGCTGCGGCTCCTATACTCAAATTGATGGTTGAATTGTAATTTGAATACTTTTTTAAAAACACTAACATTAAGCTTAAATATTTTTGACAGTACGATTGTAATATATTAATCGTGGAAATGTATTTATATTTAAGCTGTCAAATGTTTATAGAAAAATATATGGAAGAATTTTTATAATAGTTTATGGAATTGCTGCATTCTGGTCTTGATCAGAACACAGCACTGTATGAATGAAAATTATTTAAATGTATTTTTTCAGGTATTGTGTTGTTACCTCTCAGTTTTTACACTGAACGCAAGCTTAGCTTCAACAGTACTTAAGGAAAAACCTTCCTGTAATTCACTGTAATCTGTTTGGATACCTGTATTTGTTAATAAAGTGTACTTTTACTAATAATTTAAAAATAGTGTTTGAATCATAATTGTGTTCTTTGTTTTCACACATGGTGTCAGTTTCGAGCTATTTTTGTATGAATGCAATATGAATAATGGGCGTATAGGGAGCATACATATAGCTGCTTTCTACAGAGAATTCTGAATCTACTTTTGCTTTGAGGTAAATGCCCCAGATTTTTTTTTGGGGGGGGGAATATGCTGAGATTTGTAAACCTCTCAGAGAATGCTGTAAAGCATTATGGAGTGATATACAAGTCTAAGTACTATTGCTATTGTGTCTGAGGCATCCACCTCTATTGAGGGAAAGATTTTGCACTTTGCCATAGATGGATTCCTTCACTCTTCTCTCAAACCTTCTATCTTCCCTGTCCAAAATGTGAACACTATTGTCCACCTTTTCCAAATATTTGGGAAACATCACATGCCTGTGTTCTTGAAACCCACCAACACATTAAGATAGAGGCTTGTCCATCCTAAAGATCAGACACCAAAACATAAGAGTAATGTGTTGTATGTAGTCCCGTGCTGTGAAGAGTGTCCAAAGCTCTATGTTGGAAAAACCAAACAGCCTTTACACAAGAGGATGGCCCAGTACAGGAAAAAAAACCTCTCTGGAGGACAAATATGGGGAGGGGGTTTGTACCAATAAGAAAAGTCTCCATTTTCAAACAACTAGTGTATTTTCAGTTTTTGTTACCATATTACATTAAAACTCGATTTCTTAAAATGTGTGGGACACTGTGTTACAACTTCTGCAGAGAGTTCTTTAAAGAAAGCAGTAAATACAGTTACTCCTACCTTAGGCAAGAAGTCAGCTGGGTGGTCTTGAGGCAGTCCCTCCCTCAGCCCTACAATGTAGGCAATGGTAAGCCACTTACAAAATCTTGCCCAGAAAACAGAAGGAAGTTGTCCAGGTAGTCGCTAGGAATGACCACTAACTCAAAGGAACAGGAGGGAAAAGATCTTACTTTGCTTGTGTACAGGATCTGTTTGCTTAGAATTTGCTAGAATTTTCAGACATACCTCCTCCTTAGCTTATAGTCATCATATTTTGGCTATCTCACTGCAGGTTTATCAGAAATCACACCGAGAATGAGGTAATTAAAAGTTCTCCTGTTTGAAGAAAGCTGTTGCAGATAAATGTATGTGATAAATATAAATACAAGACATGTTTTGCTGGATGTGAGGGTTGGAAGTATGATCTTTAAATGTGTTACAGTGCTGATGCAATAAGGGAGAGGACACAGGCTTCCTTGAGTCAAATTCCATTCTTGGGGATGACAAAGACACATCCTTTAAAGCGCTCCATGGCAATGGACCTAGGTATTTGCAAGACCGCCTCCTACCAAACACCTCCCTTCGACCAGTCCGCTCCCACAGAGAGGGCCTCCTAAGTGTGCCGTCGGCCAGTCAATGCCGGCTGGCGACCCCCAGGGGGAGAGCCTTCTCTGTGGCAGCTCCTGCCCTCTGGAATGACCTACCCCCCGACCTATGTACAACTACGGACCTGCGCCTCTTTCGCCGAGCCTTGAAAACCCATCTTTTCCATGCGGCTGGCCTGGCGTAGTTCTGATTGTGTTTTGGTAGGGGTTTTTATATGGGGTATTTTAGAGCAGGCTTTTTATTTAATATTTATTGTGATTTTTATTATTGCCTGTTCACCGCCCTGAGTCCCGTAAGGGAGATAGGGCGGTATATAAATTTAAATAATAATAATAATAATAATTAATAATGAATAATAATAATAATAATAGTAATAGTAATAATAATAATAATCCATACAGCAAAAGGGAAATCATTTTATAATGTCTTTGGGGATTTTTTCTTTTAACCTCCCAGTCTTGTTTCCCATCTAATCAGAGTTCAGTCCAATCCTGCTTAACCTTATTAGGTGCCACCTAAACAGGAACAAGCTAGTTACTTCAGTCAGTTACGTCCGTCTACTTATCTTTAGTTCACTGGTTCACTTTAAAAGATAACTTTTGTTCAATGTTGAGCTGTTTCGAGTATGAGTATGCAATACGTAGATAAGGAAATTCCCAAAATGTATGTGCGTTCCATTTATTCAAGAACTGCTGATATTTATATTGACATGAAGTAATACTAGAAATTGGTTCCACTCAGAATAGTTTTCAAAGTGAATGTATTGGGCAATGAAAAGCTGTTTAAATGATAATCCTTGAATCTGTCCAGATTGATTTATATGTTGGAATCTTTGAATTCTTCTTGTTGGAGTTATAAAAGATGTATCTGGAAGACATAGAGACTAAGGTGGAAGTGGGTAGAGTTACCTAGAATTCTTCTAAAAATATTTTGTCCGTTTTATTTTTGGACTGTGACAGCATTGTAAATAAAGAATGAGGTGGCACCTCATTGTCCACTTTCAATTCAATCAAACAGTTCTTATTTACTGCTTTAGACTAGGATGGGGGTAAAGGTAGTACCGGTAGTACAGACATTTCTGCCCAATGCTTCATTGGCATTTGCTTACCAATTTTGCTTTTGCCTACTCACTAATAAATGCTGCAATGCAGCACTCATCAACACCAGACAGAAGTGCATATATCAGCTAGAGTGTGTAACCTGAACTTGCATCTCTGGATCTCCCCTTTCCAAGGGATGGTCTTGGTGATGCATTACAAGAAAGTGGATAGACAAGATAGAAAAGGTAGGGGTCTCTTTCCCCCAAATTGTTACCTTTCTTGGGGGCACTAAGGAAGAGGGGAACAACTAGGGAATTATTGACTGGAAAGGCTCCTATTACCGTATTACATTCTACCTGTCAACTCCAAGTGGTACAACTGCTGAAAAATAAGTCATTTTTCTTGATACCAAGGATTGATTCAAATTATTTTTAGAATCCTTATCCCCTGTGCTACTCTACTGACTTTTTCGTGAATCAGACATTTTTTTTAGGTGGCAGCAGATCAAGAGGAACAATGTATTGCATCTAGTGAGCTGAAATAGCTAGTTTTATAGGCAGAAAAACAACAAACTCCTGCATGCATGCGCACATGCTGCTAAGATACTGGTGATGGAAGGTACATCAGATGAAGAGCAAGCATTTTGGTTTGTGAGAAGATGGCAGGCATCAAAAAACCATCTGTTGCTGGAGGGATTCCCTCATCCAGTTACAGCAGACTCAAATTTCCTAGTGAGAAAAGCATTTGCCTTCTAGCAATGCAGTCTCCTAGAAACATTTCACAAAGACCAGGAATTACAAATGAAATGTATTGTACATTTATATTTATCTCTCTCCTGATCAGATGGTTATATAAGTGTAGACAGCCAAGATAATAGATAACCCGCACTGTTCAGGAAAGGAACAGAATACAATTCCTTGTTTGGAAACACCCTAATTTTGCATATGTGTAAGAATTTTGTCATGCTTACAAAAGAAATGATACTTTTACAAGAAATCTGAAAGAAAGTTTATAGGACAAGAGAAAATGTAAAATGTTTGCTCTCTTAGCAAATTGACAATTATGATGAGAAACAAGGATAAGGGGAGAAAAATAAAATGTTTTATTTTTAAGAGTCTAAAAGTCTCAGGGCTCTTTGTAAATTTTCTAGCTTTAATCACAATTACTTTAAATATTTCCCCAGAGAAAATCAGTGAAGGAGAATATTGGTTATATTGTGAATATATTTTCCTGATGTATTAGAAATATCCCTTGTTGAGACAGAAGCTACATTTTCCTTTAGTCCAATATCTGCTAAGGAAACAGCCTACTTTCAGAAATGTTTCATTACCAGAAATTGCACTGGTAAATATAATTGCTAACTGAAAGTGATCATTTCTAGCTGAATCAGAGATTAAAACTTGCACAAGCGCATATTCCTGAGTTAGAATTATTCCTGTTTAACTAAATATTAAAACATATCTTCTTGCCTCTGACAGAGGAAAGAAATATACCGATAATATATTTATTTTTTTCTGAAAGTGCTGACACTAAGCATTTTAGCTTTTATATACTGTGGTGTCAAATAAGGCAATAGGAATGTATCTTGATGATAAAATCCTTCAGCAAGCTAATAAATTGTAAGGATGTTTGCTCCACAGCAATAAATCTCATTAAGTAACCCTACCATTTCTTGGGTTATTTTGGAATATGCTTTGCTTCTGACATCTTGAAGCTAGACTATATATCACAGTGTATTAAATACCAGAAGACTCTTTGTGCTTTTGCTGCAACAAACTTGTAGAAACATTATTAGCAAATGCAATCCACAAAATAACAGCTCTGAAGCTGTACACTATATAAACATATTGAAAGGTTTGGAGAGTCACTGCTTCTGAGAGAGAAACCATCAGTGGCTAATAAAGGTCACTTGTTTGATGCAACTGCAGTAACCTTATTCCACATTCTTGACACTGACCTTACAATCATTTATGTAGGTGTACAGATATATATGCATGCTTCAAAAATCATTTGGAAGAAATGTTAGCACAGCCCTTCTCAGCTATTCACTTAAGCAGCCCCTCTTTCATCAGGCTGTTCCCATAAGGTTCAATGTTTTCACAGTGCTAATAAATAGTACTTTGTATGTAACATATAATGCAATCATAATATTATAGCTCATCACTTAACCAGATGTTTAGACTGGATTTGGCATTTTTATCCATCTATAGAATCCTTCTCAATGACCTGGAATAGGCAGATGTTGTTTGATGGTGTTAAAAGTATTGTCACAGGATTTAAGTTGCTTTTTGCAATTGATTAATGGTGATTTTGTCAATGCCAGTGGTATATTATTCTGAATTTTTATTTCCCAAATGCATGAACACCTGCATTAAAAGCAGGATAAACCTAATAAATCAATCTAGTAAATAACCTAAATAAATAATAAATATCTAAGTAAAAATACTCAAATGTAAATTTTCTGCATAGCCAGAGATAATTCTCAGATGTTTCAGTTGAGTTTATCAACAAGTACATGTTGATCTTTATTTTTAAGCACCTTTTGTAGCACCTAAATTGAATTTTTCCTGTTTTCCAACTACTAAAAAACCTGTATGTTAATCCTAATTTTGGATTAGGATAGTAAGAACATCTTTTCAAAAGTGTGTTAAGTACCATACTTCTCAAAGCTGCTGAGACAAAGCATAGACAAAATCTATTATGGAACTAAACGCAGCACAAGATGAACCCAATTTTCATGTCTGCAATAAACTCAAGCTCCATCTTTAGACTATAATTAACCGGAATTGCTTTGTTTATCCTCTTTCCAGAAGACATCATGGTAAACTCAAAAACCTGTGTGCTATTTTGTAACAAGGGCTCTGAAATTTTTCTTTGCATCTTTTGGACAGTATCCTTCTGCATAATCTTTATTTAAGTCAGTCTGCTCCGTGAGGTAACCTGCCACCTATTTCTATCACTGGAACCCACAGTGATGGAGCTTGTGTACAAATCAACTTTACTCCCTTGAGTATCTATATATACATGTATGCACATATGCAGGAAGGTTATAATTTTGTTTATACACTGAATGACTTATTAGTGGCTAGATGACATTATTTTACCTATGTATGTAAAGGTAAAGGTTTCTCCTGTCCAGTCATGTCCCACTCTAGGGGGTGGTGCTCATCTCGATTTCTTAGCCAAGGGAGCCAGTGTTGTCCAAATATGCTTCCATGATCATGTGGCCAGCATGATTATGTATGTTTTCTACTCACATTTTCATTAACTGCTAGGTGGGTAAGAACTGGGGCAGGAACGGGAGCTCATCCCATTGTGCGGAGTTGGGGTCTCAACCTGATTGCTAGCTTTCCAGCTGACAAGCTCAGTGTCTTTAACTACTAAGCCATCACGCCATTCTATTTTACATACATAAAAATGTTCAAAATGAAGCACAGAGTCTTTATTTGAAAAAGGGTTACAAAGATAAGAAATTCTAGTCAATTTAATTTTCTGAGAGTGTTCAGGGAAAAAATCAGGGAAAACAGGGAAAAATCAATTGACACCAATTGCTACTTGCAAAGTTCTTCTTGAACATAAGTACAGAATTGAAGAAGTCGAACAATTGATGATTGTTCTATTTGTTTGTCCCTTGGCTCCAGTCTGAGAGAATGTCCTTTCCTTTCCTCACCCTAATTACTTGATAGGTAATCAAGGCAGCAAATATACTAATACCCCTCCCTCCTCCTCCTCCCCCCCCCAACACCACCCCTGTGAGGTGGGCTGGCCTGAGAGCAAGTGACTGGCCCAAGATCACACAGCCAAACTTTGATGGCTAAGGCCGGACTAGAATTCAGTTTCCTGATTTCTAGCCTGGTGCCTTAACCACTGCACCAAATTGCACAGCCAATCCTCTTTTGTAATGTTGTTTCATGTACTGCAGTGTTTCTCAACCTTGCCCATTTTAAGGCATGTGGACTTCAACTCCCAGAATTCCACAGCCAGCATTGCTGGCTGTGGAATTCTGGGAGTTGAAGTCCACATGCCTTAAAATTGGCAAGGTTGAGAAACACTGATGTACTGGTACATACTCCATAAAACTGTAAAATCTGCACCATGGCAGAAGCCAAAGAAGCCAAACCAGGAATTGGCTCAGGATTTTTTTTTTTTTCTCTAAGGTTGGTTTCGGCTCGGTGAAAATGCAGTAACAGTAAGTCGGGAGGTATCCTTTGCTGATACCTAAACAAGACTACAGTCTTAAAAAGGAACCCCAAGAATTATCCCCGGCCCGTATTTTGTATTTTGCCCACCCAGACTCACTTTCCCTTTGCTCGGCTTCTTCTGCTCACTCGGGCCGGGGTGCTTGGATGCTGTCTCTCCCTGAAGACAACGGGGAACCGGACCCGCAAGACCCCGGGAGGCACCCTCCGCTTCCACAGCCCTCAGCAGCACCGCTCCCGCTTATGGAGGAAGGGCGGAGCGACCCCGCCACGTTGGCCTCGCAGGCCCTCCCTCCCGGACCGCCTCTCTCGGGCCGGCAGGCGGGCTCTGAGGAGCCGGCCTGCCTCTCTTCCCTTTTCCCTCCGCCTCTTATGCCACATCCTCCGCCTCCGCCGCCGTCGCTGCTGGCGTCAGCCGAGGGAGTCCGCGCCGCCATATTGGAGGAGACGCCGCCGAAGTCGCCCCCGCCGCCGCTTTGAGTGCCGCAACAGGCGGAACCGGCCCGCCCATCCCGTCTCTGGCCTGCCGGCGACGGCGGGCCTGAGCCCTGCCTGCGGGACCCGAGGGAGAAGGCCGCCGCCGCCGCCGCCCGGGGCTCCTGCCGCTATCCGCTCACCGAGCGGGGCCCTCCGGGGTCGAAGGCTCCGTTCTCTTGCCGCCGCCGCCGCCGCGCCATGACTTCGCTGACCCAGCGCAACTCGGGCCTGGTGCAGCGCCGCACGGAGGCTTCGCGCAGCGCGGCCGACAAAGACCGGGGGGCCGGCGGCGGCAGCGGCGGGGGGGGAGGCGGCGGCGGCGGGCCGGAGGAGGAAGACCGGCGAGACGAGCAGGGGGACGAGGAGAAGGGGGACTCCAAGGAAACACGGCTCACGCTTATGGAGGAGGTGTTGCTGCTGGGCCTTAAGGACCGGGAGGTGAGGGACGGCGAGTCTGGCCCTTTCGGGGGCAGCGGATTGTGGGAGAACAAGGGGCCGGAGTGGGGGGGTGTTAGGAGGCCGGAGGGTGGACATTCCCAGCATAGCGCCGGCTCGACCCGCTGGACTAAAGCCTGGCTTCCCCAGCCAGCGTAGTTGGGAAGAGTCTCCTGGAGCCTTAAATGGGGGGAGGCTATTTGGGGGAGAGGAGGGGGTCTTGAGAGAGCCATTGAAGAGGCAAGAGATTGATCTTGCAGGAGGAGGAAGAATGCTCACCCAGAATTATTGGCGTAAAGAGAAACATTATAGAAAGATTACTGGCATAGTCTACCCTAGCGAGTCATCTGGAATCTGGTAGCACCTTTCCAGATTTGTGACTTTTGGGGGGGCTGCAGCTGCCTTCCTCAGATGCTCTACACAGCCACTCTGTGCTCTACACAGCCACTCTGGGCCTCTAAGGAAGTCAACTCGCAAAAGCACCTCTCTTAATTTAAAAAAAAAAGGTGCTACCTTTCATCTTGGTTTTTCTGGGTAAAGCAGTGATGGCGAACCTTTTAGAGACCGAGTGCCCAAACTGCAACCCAAAACCCACTTATGCATCGTCGGGTGCCGGGTGGGTGTGGCCCATTGGGTGGGCGTGGCTGCGGTGGTAACGGCCGACTGGGTGGGACTAAAAAGTTCAATCAATCAATTCCAACTTTGCAAGATCTTTTTTCCGCGAGAAGTTGAAATTGACTGATTGAACCTTTCTTTTTTTTTTTGCACATGGCGGCGGAGGCCTAAAGCGAAAAGGTTTTATAAAACCCAGCTGAAGGCCTAGGACTGGGGCGACAGCGCACGTGCCCACAGAGAGGGCTCTGAGTGCCGCCTCTGGCACCCGTGCCATAGGTTCGCCACCACTGGGGTAAAGGCTTAGGATTTAGAAGTCGATGGGTCCGGGTTGTTTCAGTTTGCACAACACAGTTCATTGAGTTGACCAAGTTGTTTCCTCTTTTAGACTTCTTTGGGCCGGAGATTGGTGGAGTTTATGCTGTGCCACAAACTGCCACGTTTTAGCCACTGAGTTGTACGGGCCCAGCCGACTTGAGTGCCATTCTCCTTGTAAAGCCCTCCCCCTTTATTGCTTGTTACAGTGAAATCATTCAAGAGATGGTTCACAGGTTTAAAGAAATGAATAATAATAATAATAATAATAATAATAGTAATAATAATAATAATAATAATAATAATAATAATAATAATAATAATAATAATAATAAAATATTGGAAGGGATCTTTGAAGTCTTCTAGTCCAACCCTCTGCTCAAGCAGGAAATCCTATACCATTACAGACAAATGGTTGTCCACTCTCTTCTTAAAAACTTCCAGTGTTGGATTAGTTTGATTAGTTTCCATTCATTGCTTCTTGTCCTGCCGTCAGGTGCTTTGGAGAGTAGCTTGACTCCCTCTTCTTTGTGGCAACCCCGGAAATATTGGAACACTGCTATCATTTCACCCCTAGCCCTTCTCTTCATTAAACTAGACATACCCAATTCCAGCAACAATTTTAATATAATGAATGTACATGTGTGTGTGTATACACACATAATTATTCATTTCTTTAAACCTGTGAGTTTATAGAAAAATATAATGAAATTAAGGAAATAGTATGAAAAGAACAGAGGAGTTGATATCATTTGAAGATGAGCTAGCAGGAAAATGCACATCCTTGTTCAAGCCTTTTTTAAGCAACTATAATTGGCTGGAATTGAGAAAGCCAGCAATTTAGAAATGTATCTTAAAGAGAGTTTACTGTGGGAATAAACATGTATTTAGTACTACATTGGGGAAGGGGATCCCAGCTCTAAGCTTTGGAATATAACAGGAAAATGTAACAGGAAAATTCAGCAGGGCCTCTAATTAGAAAGTAATTTAGCCTCAAATTTCCTCAGAGGAGTGTTTGTGTGAGAGAGAGAGGGAAAGGGGAAGAGAGAGAGAGACATGATTATTTTACATGGTTTCTTATTTTAGTTACCTTATAATATACAAAATTAACATACCAATTTTTGCTCTGACATGCTAGTGCAAGTCATAACACTGAGACTATTAATTCATCATTTCTATATTCCTTTCCTATTCCCTCTCGTTTATTTATATAGGTCCCTCTTAGATTGTGGGATAGAAGTTGGCACTTTTTTTATAGTAATTAGTGTGCCTAAGAAAAAGAGAAGAACAGTTGGAAATTACATAAACTCATCCATTAAACTATTAAATACATGTCTATTTAGATATGTAAAAATGCTATATACTTCATATAAATACATTTTTCCTAGAAAAGAAAGGTTTATTAAATATGTTTACAAAATATTAAAATTATCTTTGAAAAAGCAAATCTGTAACCTGTTGCATTAAGCCAAACTTAATAATAATAGTCTTCTGGTATCTTTATAATACATTTTTAATGGTATAAGCTTCATGGATAAGAATCAACTTCTTGTGATGAGGTAGGGTGTAGCTGCAGTCTTATGCTGTGATATCATTTGTTGTTAGGAAATTCAATTCCACTTAAATAAAGGCAAGCAGTACGTCTTGCCATGTCACCTTGACTTGAAGATGGTAAAGATTTCCAAACCTAAGTTGGAAAACTTAATTATCTCTTCCAAGTTACATCTTTAACAATGGATTAATGCTCTATAACTACCAAATGTTCTGAAGCTGATAATGTTCTGTAGCTACCTGCTGGAAAAAGACGGTCATGTTTGTTAGATAAGGTACACATTGAAGTAAATACAAAAAGCATTACCTTCAAAGAGCTGTTACTGTCTTGCTTAAAAGGTGACTGACTCAATACTTGTTGCTTTCTGCTTACAGATATTCTCAAAAGATAGGATAACTATAAACTATTGATACTTATCAGAACTTGTCATGAATTAATGTGCCACAAAGCTGTACGCTTTTTACAGTTCTCATATGAGTATTTAATTTTATTTCTGATCTGCTGATTTGCAGGACTAGCTGCAGTACCATTAATAACAAAGATTCACAAAGGTCGTCTTGGTTGCAGGGTTTTCATCCAGGTGTGATAGAAGAATTCCTGGCATTAGCCTTCCCTACCTATGATGAGTTTAGCAGTGATTCTGAATATGGAATCAGAGTGTGCTATTTGATTAAAACTTCTGAAGAAAGAGTTGCTATATAGTATTGATGTAGCCATTGTGCAAGATTTTAGATATACTCCTTGTGGAATAGTGAACAATTTTTGATCTTTTGTCAATTTTTGTATAGGCAGGGTAGGTTTAATATTCCGCATCATATATGTAAAGTTATTGTTAGTACACTTTTGCCTCAAAATGAATTGCTTTGCAGGCATTTAATATTGAATTACATATTTAAATATTTAGATGTAAACGCTCTTGTCACTTTTCTCACAGTAAATAGCTTTTAAAAAGCACAGTTAAATATTCTGGAGTTCAGAATTTTAAAAGCATTTGTAAATGAAAATTTTCAATAGGTATATTTTTAAATACAGCTAGTCTCATTAAGCTCTCTTGGGATATAGATTCCATTATTTTTGAAGTCACTATAGAAATTCTAACTTCCATAATTTAGCGCACCGGTGTCAAACTCGGTCATGTCACGTGACATATCGTGACTTTTTTTTCTTTTGCCGAGCCAGGATGCGCATGGCCTGTGCATGATGCATCCGGCCCATGGGCTGCCAGTTTGACACCCCTGATTTAGAGTAATCCTGAAATGGCTAATAGTAATACAGGTAATCCTTGATTCATGACTAATTGACCCTAAAATTATAGTCATATGTTGTTCCAGTTGTTCAGAAGTCATCGTGTGACTGTTTCTGCTATTATGACTTTGTTAAGCAAATGTTGCAATTAACCCAGTGACATGTCTGCAGATCCATTGTCTGCAATGTGTGTTTTTTGCTGGAAATTGGAAGTAAATGCCAGTCATGTGACTGCAGGACACTGCAAACAGTCATAAATATGAGTCAGTTACTGAGCACCCAAAATACAATCATATGACCTGGGAGAGGGACTGTTGGAACTTAGAATCCAAACCTTAAGTAACCCTGAGGAATCCATTGTAACTTTGAACATTTGCTGAACAGCTGATCATAAGTCAAGGACTACTGTAATGAAAAATAAGTATCATTTAGTTTATAGACTTATTTTTTTTCAAACCTGAAGATCATGCTGCAACTGAAGAATTTTCAGTTTCAGGCTCTGACAAGTCAACTATACACATTCAAAATCATAGTCTGTTAATAAGTGTGTGAAGTAACAAAATATTTTAAAGTCAGTGCTTGAATATAACTCAGAAAATAATAGAATAATCTTAATTTGCATCTAAGACAAGCCAATTAGTATTACATTGATACTTCAGTCACAGATAAACTGAATAGCTCTGAGATGACTTGAAATATTTTGCTAGCACAGCACTCAAAAAAGATGTTATGTAAGATGGAAATATTACAGTGGAAGTAGAATAGCATCAGGACTAACAAGAACATTTAGCCTCAGTATAAAACCAATAGAATTTGCCAAAAACAACAACAACAGTGTTATAGCAAATGCCTTTTTTCCAGCAAACTCTACTGTGACTACACACATATTTCACCAGATGGACAATACTGAAATCAGATTGACTATTTACTCTGCAAGCAAAGAGAGAGAGAGAGCTCTATTTAGTCAGCAAAAAGACTTCAAAGTGACTATTGCTCAGATTATGAAATCCCTCTTACAAAATTATAGGTAAAAAAGACTAGGAAGATACAACTTCAGCACATTTCTGCATGATTATCAATTGAAGGTAAAGAATAGATTTAATGGATTAGATATGACACATACTTGAAAAACTCTAGACTGCAATTTAAAGCATAATTAAAAATGAAGCAAACAACAGTATCCCAAAGGGGAGAAAAAGAGTGGAAATTGCTGTCTGATGGGGTGTTGAAAACTGCTGTAAAAGAGACAGAAGAAAATGTAACAAAGCAACACAACAGAAGATGTTACATTTAAATATGCAATGTACAGTAATTAGAAACAACAATCAAAGGGGAAGAACAAGAACTTTAAAAAAGATTTCAGAAATTAAAGCAAAAATCTACTGGAGACAATATAAAGAATGGATGGTATTAATATATTGGGGAATTAATAATAGGTGTAAAGCTTTATACACTGACTTGAATCAGGCATTAATTGTAATTAGAAAATATTAGCATCAAAACAAGAATTGATGAAATACCAGGATATTTGTTTTAAAATCCTACTGTGTGATGCAGCTAAAGTGGTACTTGACGTTTTTGAGCATGTCTGGAAAGCAGTTGAAAAAGATAGATGTATATTGCAGTTACAAAAAAGGACAGCACTATGGAATGCTAATCCTTTTATTATGTGTAGGGTTTTGATTCTGTCGATCACAACAAATTGTGAACCATGCTTTTATTATATTTCATAGAATATTATTTGTTCTTGAAGTATGAAATATTCTCAACAATTTTCTCCATCATCACTCTTGAAAGCTATCAATACACACATCTGTTAATATTATTCCTTTGCACTAACTATTTTGTCTAGATAGCCTTTCTCTCACATAGAAGAATCTCCCAAATAGAAGATCCCTTGTTCATCTGTAGTTTAGGAAGATAAAAGCCTGTTACCAATTCGGCCTTCTCTGCCTATTTGCATTGTGTTGGCACTTCATATTGATATTATCTTAGTTAACACTAAGCAGCAGAGTGATTTTTGTACTTGCTGATGTAATTTTTGTTCTAATTATTTATTCTAGCCCAGTATTATATGATATGTTTCCTGACTATCACATACATTATTCAGTGTGAAGATGCAATGGCTCAGTATATCCATTTCTTATCACATAAGTCGGGTTCAGAACCCAGAGGGCTTCTGGGAGAGGAAGTTTGAGATGTCCAACCCTAGAGTTTCAGAAATTCTGCTACCTTCCTCGCTTATAGAACCTGATAAATTCCCAAGGTATGAACAGTGAAAAAGTAGTATGAAGCTTTGCTTGGAGGAAAATCTAAATATGAAATAAAAATCAGTGAATAACTATAACATGTAAGCTCTCTGTGCCAATGTATTGGCTAAAGGCTCAGTGATGGTGTAGGAGAGTTGTGTTTCCGAGCAGGGGAGTCAAGTCAACTGAGACAAATGGATGAAAAAGAAAATTAAGTTTTATAAAATGAAAAATAATTCAATCTCCAGGCCTATAAAATACGTATCCAAGGATTCTTTAAAAAATTAAAATGTAAAATTGGTTTAAAAATCAAGAAAGGTAATGGGAAATTATACTGTCGTTCAGTTAGCTTAACATCTTTTTAGATAGTATGGTAGAAAGTATTTATTATTAAAGAGAAAATAGTCAAAACACAAAAAGGGACAAAGTCTTTCTAAAAGACAATCAACATTGTTTCTGCATAAGTAAGCCTTGTTTCATTAACTTTAAACTTTTTTGAGGGAGTCAACAAATATGTAGACTAGATGAACCCATAACAATACATAGTTGAACTCTTTAAAAGCCTTTGAGGAACTGTTGGAGGCATGCCCAAACTAGATTAAAAGTTGGGTAAGAGAGTTTGTAAAAGGTGCCAAGCCATAGAGAGCTTTATAGGTGATTGCTAGCAATTTAAATTAAAGTGTGATGCCAATTAGCAGCTATGCAGTGACTGAAGAATAGGTGCAATTCTATTAAATTTGTCCCTTTGTGTTAAAAGCTGGGTTACTGCATTTTTGGCAAATAGCTTGCAATTCATTTTCAAGGACAATAGTCTAAAGATGTCCTTGAGTCCATGACTTCTGGTGACTACACTCCATGGATGCATCCATGATATTTTCCTGGTAACATTTCATTCATGGTTTTCCATTGCTTTTTTCTGGATATTTCTTTAGTTTCCCAGGTTAGCCTAAAGCCCTGGAATTCTCTGGTGTTTTCCATCCAATTCCTAATCAAGTCTGACCTTGCAGATCAGCCAGGTTCTGCAGTAATTTCATAGGTGGTGTCATCTGAATTAGAGTACTTTGAACCTTTTACACTGATTAGTAATACATTGATGTATGGTACTATAATGCTTCTGTAACATAATTGCTGAAATTTCATATTTTTCATGCAAGATATACGAGTACAACATTTTGGGGGCATAACACAGTATCACATATAAGTGTATATGCTCGGTGTATATTTGTATCAGAGGAGAAGATTTAAAAGTTTGTTTTGCAAAGTTGTAAGACAGATTTTCAGTAGAAAGGGAAATCTTCAAGCTCACCCATCCATGTAGTTTTCATGGAAACAATACAAAAATTAATTATGGCTGCCTTCTAGTATGTCTTTTGACAAGCTAGTTAAGTGTGCAGCTTTGCTATTCTCTGGTGGTCTCCCATAAAAGTACTAACAACCTCCTTAGTTCTCAAATCCAGACAAAATCATTCAGGGGGGATATAGATATAAAATTATGCAATAACATCTGTTGCATTTTACTATTTTGGCTTGTTTCTGTTTTACATATATAAGAAAATGTTTCTTATGTTGTAGCTTTATATTATAACATTTAGGGAGAAAAATGAAAGAGTAAATAAACTTTATTTTAGAAATAAAGAATTATTTAATGGAGTTTCTCCACCCCTCCCCAATAGGTTATGATTATATCTATTTAAAATAAAAGCCTCTTTCTTAGTTTGTTTTTAGCATCAGATTAAAACTTGTCTTTAGATATCTTAGGTATCTTCAGATACACAGTTCAGTTCATTAATATTACAGTAATAACATGCAATTTGTTTCTAATACAGATTCTGTTCTTTTGTGCATTAAAGTCCTTTGTTGAGTTCAAAATAGGAACGATCACTGTTATATTTATAATAGTTTCATATTGCTGTTATGTTACTGTCATGTCATATGTGAAAAGTTGAAATACTTGTTCCCAAATTCAGGATGTAATATTCATATGTACATGTTATATCAAAATGAAGCTTCTAATGTCTGTGTCAATTCATAGCAGGAAGTAGGACTTTAGTAGTTGAAAGTTTGCAACTTATTAATAACTACAGGTAACCCTCCAGTTACAAAAGCAATTGGGACTAGAATTTCTGAAACTGAGCGATGCCATAAATGATTGTAAAGTTTGATGGTTGTAAAGTCTGTGTATTTATCAAGAGCAATCCTTATACTTTTGACTGCCATTGTAATCCTCAAATTGTGCAGGTTACTAAATGGGAAGAGGTAGGAGTCCCGGACAAGGAGCGAGGGGGTAAATGTGGGTGCTGTGGTGGGGTCTTGCAGGTAGGCATGCACTATGGAGCTCAAGGGATGCTGTGGGCAGGTGCTAGGGACAAACATGTCAAACTCGCGACATCGCGCATCGTATCGGAGCTTTTTCCCTATTGCCGGCAATGGGGTGGGCGTGGTTTCCCGGTGACGCATCTGGCCCACGGGCCGGCAGTTTGACTGGGTAGGGCTTCAGGTGGGTGCTAGGCAGTACGGGCTGGCGAGGGGGCACTGAAGGCAGGCACACACGAAGGAGTGCAGATGAGCACTTACAAATGCAGATCGGCAGGAGTTGTTACAGAGTACAAAGTTCCTGAGATCTTATTTACTGTAGCGAGTCTCCTCAGGAGAAAAAGTGATGAAAGCAACGTGCAACCTTCCTTGCTGGCTTCCCTATTGATGTTGTTTGTGGGAAACTGGCAGGGAAAGTTGCAAATGGTGACCAGGTGACCGAGGGATACTGAAACCTGTCAAAAATGGGGACCAGTTGCCAGGCACCCAAATCATGAGCTCACGGCCATGGGATAATACAACAGATGGAATTTTAAGGATTGGTAATAAGCACCACTTGTTCGATGCTGTTGTAACTTTGAACGATTGGTGAACAAGTGGCTGTAACCCGAGGACTGCCTGTAATATGTTTGCTTTGAGGAGCATTGTGAAAAAAACTTGATTATGCAATTAATTTGTCATGTATTTCCTGTGTGTTGTAGAATTCTAGGTTTGCTTAAAATTAGTCTTGGAACTAATAAAAATACTTGTGGTACTATTGAGTCAGGTCCTTTTTTTTTCTTCTGATGGCTTTGTTCTTTCTGAGAGAAAAAATCTGGTCATCAATCCAGATGGCTACTCTTCTGCAGTGTAAACATGCTTAATAAATGTTTAAAGATTTAGGTTTCTTTCATTTCTGTTTGAATAATATGAATAAAATAGTACATTTGTTTTATGAACCAGTTTATCCCTTACTGGGTTAATTCTTTGTCTAATTCAGTGTTTCTCAACCTTGACAATTTTAAGGCATGTGGACTTCAACTCCCAGAATTCCACAGCCAGCATTGCTGGCTGTGGAATTCTGGGAGTTGAAGTCCACATGCCTTAAAATTGTCAAGGTTGAGAAACACTGGTCTAATTATCTAAGAGGAAACTACCTGATTGGACTTATTTCCGTATTACATGTACAGGAGAGCATTGTAAATCACCGACCGTAGGGAGAGACAAATTAAGTGGAATTCCTGGGCCTCTTATTTATTTTCAGAATATATATCTCCCACTCAGTTTTTCCCTACTTTATGTTCAAATATTAGATTTTAGAATGTAGCATGAAACATTTTAACACCACATCACTTCAGTTACTGACTTCTAGCTTTATATTTTTCAGATGTTCAGTTGTTTATATCTTTTTGTGTTGTATTACAATTTTATTGTGATTTATAAGCAAATTAGGTGATTTATAATTTCATTCAAATTGTAATTGGGCCTTTGCTCAACTTCCTGTTGCTTGCCATCTATGCCCTTTCCTGGAAAGGGAGGCTGTTTGCTCCATGACTCATTCCCCGGTCACCTTCTGTCTGGACTATTCTAATGTGCTCTTCATGGGTCTACCTTTGAAACATATCCAGAAACTTCAGCTGGTACAGAATGCAGCCAACACAAGCAATCTTGGGCATCCCAAGGACGATGCATGTAACACCTCTGCTGCATGAGCTACATTTGTTTCTGGCTGCAATTCAAAGTGTTGACTATGACTTTTAAAGCCCTATGTGGCATGGAGCCAGATTACCATCTTTGCCCCATTACATTGGCTTGTCCCATTTGGTGAGCAGGAAAGATATGTTGCAGTCCTTTCCTTCCCCCGCTTAAAAAAAATTGCCTGGCAGAGTCTAGGAAGGAGCCTTGTCTGCCCACGCCCCCACCCTTTGGAACATTATTTCCCCCCCCCCATGGATCCACCCCCAGCCCTCTTCAGATGCGCGTTCAGAGGAGGAGGGTGAGTTTGAGTCTGCAGAGGAAAATTTGGAGCTGAGTATAGTCAGGATTGGGGTTCAGAGAATGTTAGCCTGATGGTGCAGCCTCCGTTGGGTCCATCGGAGGAGTGAGAGGCTGAGCGAGGCGAGCCATAGCTGCAGCAAGTTGGCCAGGAGGCTCCAGGGGAGGACAGGGAGCAGCTGCCACCCATCAGCAATGAGGAAGAGTCCACACCACCTCCTGATCCAAGGACACGTAGAGCAGAGAGGATATAGGCACAATGCCAGTCAGCTAGACTACTCACGAGGAGGCAACCTTGCCTCTTATGAAGGGCTATACTTGGCATTGCCTACTTAACCCTGCCCTGAAGACTTGAGTGTTGCTGGAGCAATGTGCCCAATTCTGTGCCTTCTGGTCTGGTTGACTCTTGGACTGCTTTCCTGGACTCTGTCTTCCAGGGACTCTTATCCTATTGTGCAACAGGAGTGCTTTCTGAGGACCTGTTTGGGGGGGGGATTGGAATAAACACCCGTAGAACTCTTGTCATATGTGGGGGGAGCAGAGCAGCACACCCCCAGAGGTAAGGCAGGCCCCCACTTTCTTGGCTTTGGAAGTGTTTGAAGACCTTGCTCTGTCTACTTGCTGTCTACAGAGGAGCAGGCAGTCATGAGGCTGGTTAGTGCCTTGAGGGCCCACCCCCACCTTTTTAATGTTTAATTTTAATTATTCTTGTTTTAATTGTCTACTAATATAAAATGTATATATAATGTTTATGTTTTTATCTCTTGTACACTGTCCATAGTCATTTTGTGAGGGAGATGGGTGATTTCTAAATGTAATGTGCAGTATAATTCAGTTAATAGAAGATGCAGACATATGTTTATTATTGAAGCATTCTTTTGAAAATATATGAGCAAGTAATAAAGTTCATACTTTTCCAGAGTTATTCTATAGTGCTCAAAGAAAGATGGTACTGTATTTAATATTTTCCATTCCATTTCTTTTTAATGCCTCAGAACCAAAATGGCTTTGAATGTTCTTAATTAAATCTAAAGATAATTTTATTTGGTGAGTAAGGATTGGTGTCCTAATTTTATTTTTTAAATTCCTTTTGTCTGGGTTTGCCATTAGGTAGAAGAAAGGGCTTCCTCCATTTGTGGAAGAGCCTGGAATTTTTTATATTCACTACAAGTTGGAAAAACGTTTCAGAAGCAGAGACATTGGTACAGGTGAATCAGTGACAATTGTCTTGTCTCCCCTTTTAGCAGTTACAGGCCAAATATGATTAGATGTATATTTTACACAAATATAATGCTTCTGTAATAGTTATATAATGAACAATTATGCATGGAGATATCAAAACTTCCTTTTCAATTCCAATTTAGAGAAAGAAAAGCTTTTTCAGCAGTATTCCTATAGTACAGTGGTGGCGAACCTATGGCACAGGTGCCAGAGGCGGCACTCGAAGCCCTTTCTGTGGGAACACGTGCTGTTGCCCCAGCCTCGCCTTCCCCTGTGACCCCCTCCTCTCCAGCAGCCCTCCTGAAGAAGAGTTGCCCCTGAGCGTGGCCCACACAGAGCAGCGGAGCCAAGGACATGGCAGCCAGGCAGCGTAGACAAGACTCTGCCCTCACACCCCATCGTGCACAGTTGATGCTGCAGGGCGCGGGCAGAGGGCATGACCGCCATAACGCTGCTGGGCTGCCTGGGCGATCTGCAGTGGGCCCTGGAGGCGGTGAGTGGCCCTGCGGGCAGGCGGGGTGGGAGATGGGGGGCGGAGTGAGGGCGGGGCAGGGGGTGGAGCAGAGGCGGGGCCAATTTTGGGGCACTCGGTCTCTAAAAGGTTCACCATCACTGCTGTAGTATAAAGATAATACAGAAAGGTAGGGAAAAAGAAAAAAAGTGGAAACATTTGTTATATAAGAGAGTAAGAAAATTATCTGGAAATTGTTGATATGCAAGAGAGTGAAAACTAACATTTGATGCCTTACTGGTAGTTTTTCAGAAGGAAAATACTATACAGTACATACTTGATGTAAACTCACTGGCTGATTTTATTCATTTTCTTAGTCCAACCTATTTCATAGGGATGTTGGGAAAAATGGGAGAGATTGTTAGGTATGCCAGCTTCCGGCTTCCAGCTTCCAGGAAAGCAGGGCGTAAAGTACATAGTAGCCAAAGAAAAGCTGTTCATTAATAGCCTAGCAAAGGTACTTGGCGTATAGAAAAGTGTAATATACCTTAAATTAGAAATCTCGTTCAGTGTGGACAAGCATAAAGAAAGTTTAAATCCTGAGGTCTCCTGACCTAATAATGTGATCTCAATTTTTCTACCTCTTTGTAGAATCAATACAAATTATGGTACTAATTATATCTAACTCAGATATTAATGTTTAATTGCAAATGGATATTACTGTGTGAGTTTGTAAATAAAGGTAGTAAGAGAAGATGCTTGTAAATTTAGCCTTTTTACTGTTTAATACATCTGTTTAGTTAATTTATGGATACACATACATGCGTGCAAACCTCAATATACTGTAATTGTAGTAAGTGGATTTTGTATGTATCACAGACCCAATTTAAGAACATTCCTGTAAAATTCTCAGGTCTCCCAATCCCAAAAAAATGGAAGAGAATATTTCTTCATTGGTATTTAGTTTATTTTTGTTGAATCAGAAGACAACAGAATTTTTTATCTGTGTACTTGTGTATTTGTGTACTTATTCTTGTAATGCATTTACAAAAAATTCAGCTATACATTTTTCCCCCTTCAGGGTTATACATCATTTTGGAATGATTGCATTTCATCTGGGCTTCGTGGTTGCATGTTAATTGAATTGGCACTGAGGGGGCGTCTTCAACTTGAAGCATTTGGAATGAGACGTAAAAGTTTGCTAACTAGAAAGGTAAGTGCAGTAAAGTAAACCTCTATATTTTTCTAAAATCTTTTTCCCTTACGTTTTTACATGGCTAATGGCTAATCAGCAAGTTTGATACTTTAATTTGCATAGCTTAAAAATTTGGGCAATCTTATAAAAGTACTTAGTATATGAAATTTGTTAAGGCCTAGTTAGGGAATGAATCACTCAGTGTTGTTTTCAGTTTGATTTTATTGGCATTATATAAAGGCAGTTCTCTCCCCTTCTTCCTGGAGAGATTTTGTGAAACACACCCGCTTCATTCTCTACCACAAATCTGGTTGCATGTCAATATAACATTTGACTCACCTATGCAAAAACCAAGTTTGAAAAAATTCCACACTACTGCACTGTTCAGAATTAAGTTTTGCACAGCAAAGACATATTACTTATGTACAGCTGTTAATGTACAGCTGTTAATTTTAAATGGATTTCCTTTCTCCTTTGCAGAAGACTCAGAATTCTTAGATTTGCCAAAAATGCAGGAATGTTCCTTGAAATTCAACAGCTGTACAGTAATAACTTAGACAACTTCTTCTTTTTTTATTTTGATACATCCAAGGAAGATTTGATGTTTAGACAATACGAGCAAATAACTTGGTTGAGAGATAGCAGAGTAGAAACCTGTGGCCTACAAATGCTTTTAAATTATAACTCTGTAGATACCTAATTATTGGTTGTGCTAGTTGGGCCTGTTGACAGTTGTACTTTAGCAATACTTTGGTTTCTAAAAGGTTAGGTCTTTACAGTCATTAAGTATTTATGGGCTTCAACCCAGTGTTTGTTATATGAACTTTTAATTGCAGTTAGAGAGTATTTAAGATTAACCATTTCCTGAACGTTGCGAAGTACTTACTGATCTGGTAGCTCTTAATATTATATTAAACTAGGAATGAGCAATTGGTAGACGTGGGGTAGAAACCAGGCTCCCCTTTTTCAAAAATAATTCCTTGGTTGAAAAAGTTTGGACAAGAATGCAATCTTAAGATTTTCTTTATTTATTTTTTTTACTTTTCACTTTGGGGAGCTTTTAAAGAACGATTCTAGGTGTATTAATTGCACCTATGAAATGATTCATAATTTACTCTTAATTTTTCCAGTAGCCAAAGTTGGTTGTAGGATGGGCAGCTATATAAATGTTTTAAATAAAACAAATGAATATTTATGTCTGGTACCAAAATTCAGAGGAAAATTTTGAACTGCCGGTTGCTTACCCTTAAAGACAATTTGTTTTAATCATGATTTCAATTAACCATTGCCTTGGGGATCAAGTTTACATATAACAAAGTATAAAGAGGTTTACACATAATCAAACAATGAACAGCTATATTACAGGGGCTTTCCATTATCTGTACGTTACCTTTAAAATAGGCACCCAAGTTTGATGTTGAGCTGATAAGAATTATTATAGTGTTTAAAATGTTCAAATTCAGTTACTGTCCCCATTCCTTCTTTCTAACACCCAGTGTTGTTTGAAGTGCCTGCAGTGTTGACCACATCTTGGTTTGATAGCTCAAAATTCCATCTTAAAAAGTCATTCCCCTTTCCCCCCAACAACCAGTTATTCCAGGATCCTCAATGGATCTACCTCTTACTTGGTTATCACTTACATCTGTAATCTGTAGACTTCTATTTGGTTGTATTGTTTCTTTCTGGCTTTATCCTACATCCTTTATATTGAATCTCACGTCTATATTTCCACTTTTCTTTCTATTCATATTTGGGTTCATTTAGTATGACCTGAATTTGTTCTGGTAAGCCCAGGAGAAAAAGTGACTATGCAGTGGACAATGGTTTTAATTATAAATTGTTGAGAGCCCTCAATAGTCAGCAATGTCTTTAATTGAACTAAATGTGATGCCTTTTCATAGAGCTGTAGTCACTACAGGACTGTGAAATATATCAACCTTGAAGCAGGTCTCTCAAATGCGTAATACAAAACAATTCTGTTTTGTTCCAACCTCAGAACAAAGTTTGATCATTTCAAGTATTTCATCTTGAGCAGGGGTAGGCAACCTTGGCTCTTTTATGATTCGTGGACTTCAACTCCCAGAATTCCTGAGCCAGCCATGCTGAGGGAACAGGGAGAGGTTTCCAAGCTGAGCCATGCTGGCTCAGGAATTCTGGGAGTTGAAGTTCACAAAAGAGCCAAGGTTGCCTACCCCTAATCTGGAGTATTGCAATTAAACTTTTGTGTTGAAGCTTACAACTTCTTAAAAAAATACTAATCTAAAAAATATAGCAGGAGGAAGGTTTTTTTCTAATCAAACTCCAGTGTCTGCTCTAATCCTGATGTATGTTTAATATATTCTAAAATAATCCCCTTACAACTCGGTGGAAGTTTAGTGCCTGTTAATAAATAGCAACGTGGATTGTGATCTCACCTACCTTGGTGGCTCTGGAACAAAGGACAAAAAAATGCTTGTTTTGAATTCTCTGTTTTTTCCTATAGCTGGAATACTTAAAATATTTTGAATTTTATTTAGCTGGAATGCAGTCTCACATATCTTCAGGTATTACTGCTTTGTTTTGTGTTTGAAGCAAAATGTTTTGTTTGGTGCGTACTTTCTCATATATTCACTCATTCCATTCATGCCCTCAGTTTAATAATCTCTCAATAGCCCCAGCTGATGTTGCAGTTTACTTTTTAAATTTCTCTGCTTGTATCCTTGGTTCCCCCCCCCAGCCTCTCCCCCCCCCCACTGTTTGAAGTGAGGGTACACTTTCTTGTGCTGAGAGAGAAGATCTTTCTCCAATATTTGCCATCCTGGGAAATATTCTCCCTACATCATTTTCTGGTATTTAGAAGTTTAGCTGGACTTTTAGAAGGACTTTTAAGTGTGATTATAGAATGTGAAATGAGCAACTAATCAGGTACAAGATATTTTCTTTATTTAGGAAAAAAGATTGGCCCCAACAAGAATGTTTGTGAGCTCTATTGGGATCTCTTGGGTCCTATTCACCCTGTTGGAACTGTACAGTACATTCTCCACATCTGGTGTAATAGTATGAGAATAAGAATTAGGAGAATGACCTTAGAAGACAGGAGGAAAAGCTGACCATCATGCAAAAGGAATCTCACTATGCAGAAGGGGGGGGGGAGGATCTTAGAAGAGACTCCTCCCAATTTTGGGGAAAGTAAAAGTAAAGGAGGGGAGAAGGGCTTTCAGACTTGCAAGATTCTGTTACTGTAATTTTCTAATAAAGGTAGTGTTAGTACTCATGGTTGGGGCTTCTTTTCTGGACTACCTCAAAGAGTTGACATCTGGTCTCTATCAGAAGGAGAGTGAGTTTGGCATTTAAAAGATTAAGGGAGAGCCATTATCCATACTTCCTTTTCATTCTCTTTCCAATTATTTATACACTCCCTTTAAGTTGCTTTTTTGCATTTATTGCTAATGTCCCTAATTTTTTTTTAATCTATGATGACTTGATAGCAATGGCTTTAATTGCTTTGCTTCCTGACTCCTTTTTTATTTGACCAGTATAGGGATATATTTGGAAGAATCATACTGAGTTTAATTATCCTAGCCATTCTTTTCAATGTCTCTGCATTGATGTGGATTTCTGTTTCTCTGTGATTGTTAATACCACACACACACTAGTAATCTGGAATAATTACTCTTCATTTAAATTCTTCAATAGCTCACAGAAGATACTAAGTTTTGATTGTGAAAAGTGAAAGGACGCTTGACACAGTCTGCTGTCTTTAATCCTTTAATTGTAAAAAGTTATATGGTTATATTTAGCCATGTTTTCTGTACTTGGTGTTAAGAAATTAAAGTCTGAAGTGCTCATTTTATCTGTTGTACTTCCAATCAGGTGATATGCAAATCAGATGCTCCTACAGGAGATGTTCTACTTGATGAAGCTTTGAAGCACATTAAAGAAACTCAGCCTCCAGAAACAGTGCAGAACTGGATAGAACTACTTAGTGGTAAGACATTTCTGTGAAAATTTAATCTTTCTGAATGCTTTCAAATTTATTTGGACTGCCATTAATTACATCCTAGTGCTGTGATGGCGAACCTTTTAGAGACCGAGTGCCCAAACTGCAACCCAAAACCCACTTGTGCATCGTTGGGTGCCGGGTGGGTGTGGCCCATTGGCTGGGTGTGGCCCATTGGCTGGGTATGGCCAATCGGGTGGGTGTGTCCCATTGGGTGGGCGTGACTGCGGTGGTAACGGTAGGCTGGGTGGGACTAAAAAGTTCAATCAATCAATTCCAACTTTCTAAGATCTTTTTTTTCACTGCGAGAAGTTGAAATTGACTGATTGATTGAACCTTTTTTTTTTTTGGCACACGACGGTGGAGGCCTAAAGTGAAATGGTTTTATAAAACCCAGCTGAAGACCTAGGACTGGGGTGATGGCGCGCGTGCCCACAGAGAGGGCTCTGAGTGCCGCCTCTGGCACCCGTGCCATAGGTTCGCCACCACTGTCCTAGTGTTTAAGGCACAAGTTTTCAAATTCTGTTTTTGGTATATTCCTGCCCATGTGGTTGGTATCTGTTGTCTGGCCATACAATGTTAACCAATTTTCAGTGTTAAAGCATTAGTGTTAATCTTCTAAGATTTGTGGGGTTAATCATTTAAAATTCCCTACAACACGATAATCCATTAAAAAGTATGTATTGCTTTGGTGGGACAGGGCTGTTATGCATGTACTGCTGTGTTCCTAATATTGTATCAGTTTGGATTAGCTTTGCTCACCTGACTCGGTTGATCACTTTTTGCTTTCAAACTATTTGAATCTGGAGATGCTCTTATTATCTTTCCTTTCTTGTTTTTCACAATTTTTATTGTGTACTTGGAGATATTACCATTTTTTTCATGCTTAGAAACTAGCTGTTGGGATGATTATTTTTGAATCTGTTATTTTTTAGTTTCTGTGAACAGAGATAGAATTCAGAAAGGGATTATAACACTCTAATTCAGATTGGAAAATGTCATCATGGAATTTGATACAATGGTTCATACAGTTCATATACGATATTCTTTATTATCCTAATTTTCCCAAAAGCAGGTGAAGACAAACCATTATTAGTGAATTTGAAGAAAGATCCCATCATCACTACTCTTTAATAATTCTCATAGCCTCGTTATGGAAATCGGGGCTCCTTGCTTCCGTCTTTGTCTTCAGTTAAAAAATAAAATTAAAATGTTTTAACTTTGTCTAACCTGGTTCAGAGAAGATGTAATGACAGAATTTAAATGTAGCAGCGACCTGGAGAAGGTGTCTGGCACCTGGAGAAGGCTGCTGGAGGGCCGTGGAAGCATCCCTTGGCCTCAGATCCGGGCGGCAGCAGGAACCATGGGAGAGAGGAGACGGATTTTTTCAAGATGAGTCCAGCACGGCAAGGAAGGGAGGGGGAAGCATGGGGTATCTTAGTGGGTCGGGAAGGCCTTGGGGGCCTGTTCCATCACTAGGCCCTCCATGGCCTTCCCCACCCTGAGATACCTCATATTCACTTAATGCAGCGGTTCTCAACCTATGGGTCGCGACCCCATTTGGGGTCGATTGACCATTTCACGGGGGTCGCCAAGCAAGGCTGTCTGCCATTTTTTTCCCCTTTTCCGGCGGGTGCCTTACCTCCCTTGAGCTGGGCCAGCTGGTGGTCGGCCTGCTCCGTCTCTGCCGCTTGCCAGCTATGCCTCGGCCGGTGCAGGGGGCGGAACCACGCATGTGCGGCGCTCCCAGGCAGGGAAAGTCCTCGACTTACGACCGGTTGGGTAGTCCTCGACTTACGACCGGTTTAGTCCTCGACTTATGACCGGTTGGGGGTCGCGGCATTAAAAAGGTTGAGAACCACTGACTTAATGAGCTGCGTGCATCTTAACAAGAA